>NW_027272311.1:0-65000 GCF_040938485.1 Diadema antillarum | reverse complement strand
AGATGTACAATGGATGTTATTACGGCTTGGGGCTTATTGTCAACACATTATGGTTCCAGATCTGTGTTTGTCCTTGCTTTGGTGGTGGTGGTGGTAGTGGTGGGCGTTTGGTTGCTGTTGTTGATGTAGTTTTTGACTACCGACACTCAGAACACCTTGCGTATACTGTAAAAACATAGGTGTTAGATTTAACACCACCGGTGTTAAATCTAACACCAATCAAATTTCAATAAAGGACCACACCCACTGGTGTTAAAAATGCACTGTGATGGTGTTGAAAAGTGTTCACCTGACACTTCGTGGTGTTAATTTGACACTGTACCTGGTGTTATTTTGACACTGTACTGGTGTTAATTCAAAAATGACACCACATGGTGTTGATTTGATATTTGCTGGTGTTAATATCAATGGTTTAACACCCGTCCAGCTTCAATAAGGGACCACACCAGCTGGTGTTACTTTGATGTAAATTTATTTTCACATTTTTTCAAAAATCTAGTATTTTAATGTAAAATTCTTGATCGTCTTGATTAAATTGAAAATCAACAAGAAGTGCAGTTACTAAGAAACTCTTCAAAAAACAGTTTTAAATTTGGAAATGACACCCGTAGGTGTTAATTTAACACCATAAATGAGCACCGAAAATTTAACACCAGCTCGGTGTGCACTATTTAACACCGGACTTTTTGCAGTGTAAGCAGGAGCGGAGTTACGGCTTTTTACCTTGAAGTATCAGGGCGAGCCTAGTAGTTGCTCCTTGGTCCCTCGTGTACAGTATAGGAACCACATAAGTTGAATTGGAGTTGAATTTCATATCGTTATAAAGTTTAAATAGCTATTTCATATCATTATAAAGTTGAAATAGGTATTTTTGAAATTTAAAGTTAAAATAGGTATATTTTCTCCGCCTATATAATAGTCACTTTGATGTGATTGTATATTTCATCAAGTGGGCAGGTTTCCTTACGCGTTCATAGATTGTACTATTAAAGTCAAAAGAAAATGTGTGAGAGGTAATGAAGATTGTAGAGAGCATCTGAACATGTGCTGTTATTCTCTAAATGAAGCAAAGGTTGAAATCAAGGGCCATTCTAGACCTTGAGGTCTAGAAGGGAAAAGAGAGATGTTATTTCGCATTTCTGAATCCAACACTTTACTCACGGTCGAGATGGCCGATTAGTGAGATAGAATGAATCGAATCACATGGGCGATCATCCAATCACCGATCCTTGCCATACTCTGTCAAACATTCATGCAGTCTGCGGAGAGATTTACGCGGGAGTTGAAAACGAAATTGTTTGGAGCCAGGCGCAATGCCGGGATTAGCCACGTCAGAAATTTTGGCGCCAAAAAAATTGCCGAGTTCGTGTAGAGCGACTCGCCCATATCGCACCGGTTGGCAAGCATGCTGTGCCCATTGCACGGTGACCTTGCCATTACGTGGCTTGTTTGAGAAATGGTGGGGGTGATGACAATGACTGCTATTGACGCGACACTTTTCTCGGAATAGTTTATTTTTGTACTTCAAGCTTATAATACTCATGATATACATGTACTGAATACGTGTTTTCCCAAGCCGGCGCTCAAGAGTGTTAGAGGTGTGAAATTAATGCTAATTGGAGAGAGCGATCACCCTTGTTCTCATCGTGAAAGATGTTGTGGTGATATATCTTTGAGCGTTTATATAATCGCTACAAAAATTTACATTTTTTTAAGATTTACATTATCGCTATATATGTATGGAATATATTCATCGCATATTCCTAGGATGAACCATTATTCAAGAATCAGCTATTTGACCGAGCGTTGAAATACAAAGAATTTATGAAAATGCTACAAAAAAAATTTAGATAAATTATGAAATTGCTATACCTTCAGAGTATCACAATCACGGCTGTCTCTATCGGAGTGGAATTTGATGAGAGAGTGTGTTGATGTCTTATCTAGATTTCAATTTCAATTTTAATTCATTTCTGTTACTTTCTTTTCAAGAATACAATGTACAAACCTAAATACAATAACACTGATTTGGGTTAATTAAAAACTTCTATGGAAGATAAATTCATTGTTCAAACAAATCAATATAATCATTCACTTAGAAACAACACACAATGAACTGCTGCATTTACAATTTCGTGACATGTTCCACGTTGCAGGAGCCGTCGCATTAAACATTCGTCAATTAAGATTGTTTTCAAAGAGTAAGGTGTGTTTGAATTTTGACATTTTATACTTTTTTAACTGTCCTTAACATTTCCAGGCAATTTGCTTCAGAAAGAACCCATCCTTTGTTTCTCTTCTTTCTTTCAATATGTGTGTATATGTGTACGCGTGTATATTTCTCTCTGATGGCCGATATCATAGTCAGAATTTTGAACTACAATTAAGCGAGCGATCGTGATAAAGCTGTGAGCAAATTTTTTTAACTTTTCCTCTCTCAAGAAGGCATTTTAGACTCACTTTGCAGATCTTGGCTGAATTATTACTGGCGGAAGAGACCAGCGACCGTCAATTTCTAAAAGCAGGAGAAGGGATGATTTAATTCATGCAGACATCCGCTTATCTAGCGTTCCATAAACAAAATCACATTTTTGCCTGTTACGCTTAACGTGCACTAACGGTGATTAACATCCGCGGTTTTGGCATGCAATATAATAAGGACTGAGACGACCCTAAATTGCAGCAATCTGCGCATTTTTTATGACTGAAAACATGTTGTGGCCTATGAAATGAAATGATTGACACTAATTGATGTGCTTTCGTGTGCTAGGAAATAGGCTATCGAACTTTTTCCATGCAGTACTGTTGCTCAGTGAAAGAGAACCAAAATGATTGCTGTGAACTATCATGATAATGTATTATCACTGAATATAAGCGCCTAGCTTAAGTGAACATTACGCCTATGATACTAGTCAAAAATTAACAAAGTTTGATTGTGTTTATCGTTATCATCTTCGTTATCATTATTATATTTTACTTTCCCGTCATCATTGCTATTATCATCACTATGTACATTATGATTGTTAGTATTATTTATAATGCTAATCATCACTATAATCCAATCTTCATTCAGACTCATTTTAAGTTCCTTTTTTTAAGTTCATTTCTGTTACTTCAAAAAGTATCAGGGGACTCTCACTCGTCCCAAAAATCCTGAGAAACAATGCTTATTCCACCACCCCCCGCCACACATATACACACACACCCATACACCCACACACACACGCAATCCCCACCTGAAATATGCAGATCACACATTCACTGAAATTACCAGATGTATGCAATACCTTCTATTCTATCTTTATCGATAAACTAAATACCAACTTCCATATCTCTGTGAAAATACTGAACCCAATCGACCATTGTTTTCCGATTGCGATACCTATACCTGGCTGTTGTTGTTGTTGTGGTGGTGGTGGTGGTGGTGGTGGTGTTGTTGTTGTTGTTGTTGTTGTTGTTGTTGTTGTTGTTTTGTCTGTCTCTGTCTCTCTCTCTCTCTGGTGTCTGTCTGTGTGTCTGACAATTCTCCAAATACGATGGATCAATGTGTGAAAACAAGTAAAAATCGCTTAGGTTGTGGAGGCTGGTTAGATTTTTGTCTTAAATTATGAGTGTGTGCTTTTTTGGAAAAAAAAAATCTTTCTGTGAATTGAAATAAGATCGGAGATATGGAGGTGATATTTTTTCAACGAATAACATAGAAAAGTGTCTTGTCATTCCACTCGTTTCTTAGCACACAGTCAGCATGCAAACGGCCGATGGAAAAAAAAAAGGGAGGAGAAAACTGCGTGTTAGAGGTTTATGGTTGGCGACAGTGCGGTCGCATAACGTCGCACTCGACTACATTTTGACCACTTGGGTGACGCAGATGTGACTTGGGCATCCAATTTTCCTCTTATTTGAACACTACATGACAAATTTATCACGTTCATTAAAGTGTGGATGAGATCCGACTGCGTTGTCTTGAATTTCCAGGCCACGCCAATTTTCACGGCCATGTACAAAACATAAAGATAGCAAAGCACTTATGTGACTGTGCAGTTTTTTTGTGGACCTGTTAAAAAAACACAAAAACAACAACTTAATGATACAATTTCCGTGGATCTAAAACATGTAGGGCATGTGAGCTGTGATATAACGCAAAATAAACCATTTCACATTCGTTGAGGAGTCTATCTGTTTTGTGTGTCGTGTATTGATGTTTTACTTTGTGGATTTGGGCTACGCTGTCTTCTTGTCTTGTGGTACCCGCTGAATGTACAAATGTGCTTAGAAACAAAAGTAATATCAATACTATTAAAAAAAAACATATCTAACAGATAAACAAAATTGTAACCAAACCATACAGTCACTGACAGACAGATATGTGACAATGAATAAGGGAGAGGCAGATAGATTGAGTGTGTAAGATATTGATACACACACACACACACACACACACACACACACACACACACGTGTGTGTTTATTCATCTATTTATCTATTCATCTATTCATATTCATAGTCATATTGTAATTATTATAGCAATTATTATCATTTTTATTCGATCAGATATGGAGTATATATACATATTATAAAGAACTTAAACATAAAATTGAAACTAGAGAATATTACAAAAGGATACACTGTACTGTACAAGTAACACAAAATGATAGAGATAAAGATGGTAACAACATGTGGGTCAGGGAACACAAAAGTAGAGACATTTACTATTGCCCGTAGGCACGTGAACCCACACATGTTGCTCCAAAGGAACATTGATGCACTGCATGCAATTTACAGACTTATCACATTTAAATTTTAATTTCATATATTGTACCGTAGACATAAATGGGGGACATAAAATTATTTATTATTGTGTGAGTGCATGTACATGCATACGTGTACTTGAGCAATGACAAAAATAAACACATGGACGGACAAAATTATATGCATTGATATATTACACATCTAAAAAGACAGAGAGAATGTATATATATATGATATAATATATAATATATATGTGTGTATGTGTGTGTGTGTGTGTGTGTGTGTGTGTGCTTGTATGGAGAGAGAGAGAGAGAGAAATGAATTAAAGATGTACCCTCTATCTATCAAAGTTACATGTATGTTCTTCAACGATTACTAGTAGCAATGGCAATTATGGCTCCTCACCATACTTCTACTTGACTCACCACATGGTTCGGTAAAGAAATAGAAGTGACCACGGCCAAAGGGCAACGTTGATACCTCGTCAGGCGATGAACCTCAGCTTCAGCCATCAGCTGTGATGCCGAAAGTATCAGTCGACGCTCATTGTTCGACGCTCAATAATAATCATTCACGTCACTTATCGTTTGTCCATCCCCCTTCAGCCTTACCCTCTCTTTAACTATGTCCGACTCATTCGACCTGAAGGCGGGAGCTTTTAAATCTATCTATAGCGTTGTTTCGCGTGGCCGCTAGGAAAGCCGGTACAGTTCGTTATTCGAAATGAGATGAGTTCGGAAATCCGAAAAGGATTTTTTTTTTTTAAAGTCCATTATTCTGAATGTTCCTAAAACGAAATAAGGTTCATAATTCCGAAGGTACGTTGGTACTCACCTTTTTACCACCTCCTGATAAACGAAACTTCGGAATGACGAACTTTATTTTCATTTTCGGACTAACGAACCTACGAAACAACGACCTTTTTGAATAGCACCAAAAATTTAATGTTCGGAACAACGAGCCTTAATTCATTTTCGGATTAACGAACCTTCGGATTAACGAACCTTCGGAATAACGAACATCACCCAAAAGAAAGCAAGGATAACTACGGGGCCGTCGGCTTTAAGTTTCCTTGAAAGGAAGTAAGCAGGGAGAAAAAGGGATTCGAACCAAGGACAATTATGATTGACGGTCCGTGGTCTTATCAATTGAACTGTTGCAGCTCAGTGGAAATCCCCGAGGCTCCGTATGTGTGTCAGCAAACTTTCACTGTCAGGTATATAATAGTAGCGAGCTTTAGACCTCCGATTTGTTACAGACATATCTTATGGAGTAATAATCATGACCGTCCCCTGCCTTTTGAATGAGGTAAGTCAAGTGCTCTTTCATTAAGCTACGGAAATAACAATAGTGTGTGAACTTTTCTACATACACTCAGCAAAAAAAAAAAAAAAAAAAAAGAGATTAAACACTTTTTCGAGTTCATAATGTTCATAGAAGATTTTGCTAAAAATTAATGCATTATATTCCATATTAAAGGTAATTTAATTGGCTATCAACCTATTAAGTCAATATAAAGGGAAACTTTATGCATGAGTGAACACATTCGTTTTGTTCCTACAAGACACAAAAGTAAAAATGGCCAAAAACTGGCATGTTGTCTTTCATATGCAAATGCCCTTCAAGATAACAATGATAACAAAAGACCAGTTTAACACAATGAGAGACATGAATGAAATAGCAAAAACAAATTTTCCTTCTCTTTATCTCTTTATATCCTCAAACAAAATCAAAGTGGGAAACTTAAGGGGGAAAATAAGAATTTTCTGTCAACTCAAACTTTAAATGACATAGGGAGTAAGGGCACAAAGATGATTAAATGAACAGAATATCTATTCATTCATTCAATTTAGTAATTTAAGAAGTCATGAGACAAATTCAAGAACAAAATACAATTTACAATTTTCCTAATTTGAAAAATCAATTCAAAATCCTACCATTTTGGTTAATATTGCTTCTTCTCTCATTTCATTTGAATTTGGATTTGACAGAAAATTCTTCATTTTCCTCTATCATTTTCAGCCTTTATTGATCTTTTTGGGCTTCAAAGATATAAAAGAGATCATAGGTATATTTTTGCAACTGAATTCATGTTTTCATTATTGTGTTAAATTTGTCTTTTGTTCTTATTGTTACATTGAAGAGCATTTACGCATAAATGACAACTTCTTTATTTTTGAAATTTTTACTTTTGTGCCTTGGAAGAGGAAAACAAAGGTGTTCACTCATGCGTAAAGTTTTCCTCTTTATTGACTTACCAAGTTGATAGCCAATTAAATTAACTTTCATATGGTATATAATACATTAACACTTAGCCAAGAATTCTATGAGAAATATAAACTTGACTCTTTTTTGTTGTCCCACCTATGAACCGCTGACCAGTCGAGAAATAGAAATGACACGATGGTGACAGACGCTTACGGGGAAGTTTGACATTAGCTCCAATTTGAACAATTTGAAGAAAACTAGCCCCACCTCCACCCCATCCCTGCGCGCGGGCACGCGCGCACTCGCACACACATACACACATATACCTTCATCAAACATTCATAGAACGATACACACTCATCTTGCGTTTTCATTCCTTGCCCCCTCCCCCCCCCCCCTCCCCCCCCCCCCCTCCCCGCCAACCACCATCCTCTACGTAATGGGATTCATCCTTCATGTCTCTCGAGATTCAAACTATCCCGGTAGGCCAAATCCGGGTGCCAATTAGCAGCGGTCATAACAGTGTCTGGAGCCGTCATCATGAATAACGGTCAAAGACAATCATGATCACCGCCTCTTCTCCCTAAGAGAGTATTTATATACAACAGGGGGATTTTCCGTACTTCTAACTAAACACTTAGATGCGCGGGGGACTGTCAACGTTTAAACTGTTGTATCACATTCTAAAAAGTTCTACCAAAATTTTAATTCCTGAACGTGTATATCTAAGCTCAGAAGTTATAATCATAAATCAGATACGACCCTTATGCTGTGCTGTAGGTGCTGATTGGCACAGAAGAAAAAAAACTACCAAAAACGCAAGCCTAGATTGCATACATGGTCCAAAGTCCCTGGCACAAAAAGGGTTAATCAATACTGATTATTGTTTCGTCGACGGCGATCAAAACATTTGCGGAGGATATGGGGTAAGGGACAAGGTGAAACAAGACGCGAAGGTGTAGAGATTACACAGTGATATGTCCTACGCTATATGTAAAAGTTCGTTAATCCGAAAATGAAAATAAGGTTCGTTAGTCCGAAGGTTAATTAACCCGAAAACGAATTCGTAACTCCGAAGATTCGTTGGTATGAACTTTCTTCTCATTTTCGGATTGACGAACATTCGAAATAACGAAGCTTATGTTATTCAGTTTAAATTCAGACTTTATTTTCATTTTTTTTCAACAGAATATACAACATAACGTAACATGAATATAAGGGATGTATTGACCTTATTTCATTTTCGGATTAACGAACCTTCAGAATAATGAACCTCTGGAAAAGGTACCTTCGATATAATGGACATCATCCGTCTATGCTCATCGGTCCACTCAGTCTTATAATCATATTAAAATGTTAAATTACGGAAGAAAATCCATCGTAAGTTTTGTATCAATATAAGTTCATGAAGTTAGATAACATCGTTTTCTTCATAACCTAAATGCAAATAAACAATGGTTGGGGTTAGTTTGGATTTTCACTTTTATTTCTCTGCGACCTCCTGAGGAACGTCTTCGAAAATTTAGATCCGATGCGACAAGAACAGATGAATTTATGAGTAGAGTTCTGGTCAGAGCCCAATTTAACACTATACGCATAAGTTAGTTTTACGAGACGGCAATCAGATAGAAAAAACAGAAAGTCACGAAATTTCAGAGTTTTATGTCATGGTTTTCATGTAAGGGTCATTAGCTATGCTAATTAGATGAGGTCATAAAGTCATGATCTGTCAGGTCTTCCTTTGACCTACGTTCCTTTCATGGACATGAAATCAGAAATACAAGCTTGTATCCCCCGCATCAGAACAATGGTAGGGTTGTGGATTGATAATATCATCAGCTGATTCAATCTAATTATCACTGTTTCATGAAACATGTAAAACTTCAAAATTCCCCAACGACTTGATTTTCCATGAGAATGCATAACAGCTGAAAAGGGGAAGCCCAGTCAAGTTTTAATCCTTTTACATTTTCTGAAAGAGCGATCCTTCTTCCATGTATTTCTAAAGTTTGGGATCACAAATTATATGTTTTGCAGCTTTTTCTAGACCACGTGGCTTTGGTCTAACTTAGAGTTTCTAAATTTACGGATTCCGAGAGCACTACAAACTCTTCAAACACTTTTAACTTTCGACTCTAATAACTATTGCAAAGATTATGCTATTGTGGTGGAGGTTTGTATCGGTCATGAATGGTATGTATGGGCCCTTCTTTATGATGTGCAAACTTTCAGTTTAGGTTAGTTTAGTAGTCCCTTCGTAGTGGTTGCCATGAAATTTTGTATCCTATTCTTTGTTCCATTTATTGCAGAGAGCACAGCTGGGTGAAATTACACACTTGACTAGACCCTCAACGTCAAAGCTTCTTTTCTCAGTACACACGTTTCAAGAGTGTGTACTTTCTTCTATTATTCATGGGTTTGGAAAGTCCGTTTGGTATTGGGTTATTACGTTATTTTAGAGCTTATAGTGTCTGCTCTCGAATCCGCCCTTAACTAAAAATCCATGTATGGCAACTTTTACTAAACTTCGTTATATACGGGGGTAACTGGAAGCTGTCTGGCCCTGCTTGGCTGGCTGGCCGGACCGTCGGGGCTGGTGATCATTAGCATTTGGCCCGAAGTCGAGCCTCGTCACTCGTGTCTCGTTGAGATTAACAGCACGAAAGACTTAATGTCTCGCTTTTGGTATCTGGCCTGTTTGAGAATCTAATTGAACAAGTCGTGTCAGGATGCTTATGACGTTTCCCAGTGCTAATTATCCAATTATCTGTGACTGAACATTTTTGGACGTTGAAAATTCGACGTGGCTCCAATATCGTGCCGCCCCGGTCTTTTGTCATAACCTCTGTAACTGTCGACCAAAATTTCCAAAAATATAGTGTAAAATGTCTCATTCAAATCAGCTATCAGCCCAGACTGTCTTCGATGACTTCTTCTGTCGTATATGATGCAATACAACGGGGTGGGTGAGGGGTTAGACTCATAAGTTGATATCTAAGCTGTGGATCCAGTTCAGGGCAGCATCACTTGCTTGAGCAAGTTCTTCAAGCCCGCCTGGGAACTTTCGCAGGTGACAGTCTTCATAATGTGACGCAGGGTTTCGTCAGGATGGCCGCAGTCACACGCCGGGCTAGCCGAGAACCCCCATGATTGAGAAATTAACAGGCAGGTATTTCTGATTATTACGCTGATTGTGGCCTTAAAGGATATCTAATAAATCCATTCATTAAATGAATAGATAGGCAAAAGGATAGATAGCTATAGCTATATAGATAGATAGATAGATAGATAGATAGATAGATAGATAGATAGATAGATAGATAGATAAAACGTGATACAGAGAGAGCTATATAGATTAATTGACAGATTCGTTGATTGTTTGCTTGCTTGCTTACTTGATTGATTAATTGATTGATTAATGGATTGATTGATTGATTGATTGATTGATTGATTGATTGATTGATTGATTGATTGATTGGTTGATTGATTGATTGATTGATTGATTGATTGATTAATATATTGATTGATTGATATATTGATTGATCATTGATCGATTGATTGATTGATGTAATAAAACCTTAAATCATAAAGTGAAAGGCACTTGTAGACGCGGAACGAAGAATGAAAACTCAACATTTCAGTGAAACATCTTTTGTGTAAAGATCTGAAACTTCTGTCATTTCCTAAAAAATGTTCTTAATGAAAATCATAATGCAAAAAAGTCACTTACTGCCACAACGTTTACAAAAGAATTATTACAGTCCAAGGCAGTCCACGGAAATGACTGGACATTTCATAGTGACTTTATTTTCTTGTGATGTACTGCTTCATTTTTCTGTCATTATGAATATTTGTGTAAGTGACAAATGAAACAGCTGAAAGTTGCTTACTTTTGGAACGGACAACTATGACACACATACTGGTACACATGCACACACGCACACACACACACAACGGAACGCACTCTTGCGGACTATCACTTGCACAATCCATTTCCTTTTTGTTCTGTTTCTCTGTTTATAGGATTTGCTGGGGTTTTTTTTCACTTGCTTAAGGGTCACTATCCTAATCTAGTTTACCTTATGAGGGCGGGCTCCCACATTTTTCCTTTCTTTTGTTCTCCGTTGGCAAAATGTGTTGAGTTTGTCATTAAATTGTATGAAGTCTTTTAGAATTAGACCGATGAAGTTACAAATTGGATGTTAAGTTAGTCATAGCTCTATATATCATAATTACATTTTTTCACAACAATCTGTATGTAATTTCATTACCGGTATGTCTTTTTGTGTTCACTTTTTTTTTTTCGAGGAAAAACTGCAAAAACTGGAAAAACTTACGCAAAATTTTGTCAAAATCATGGACATAGAGCACAATAACAATGCCTTCGGATAGGCCTCTATGATAAGTTCAAGAATTAGCCTTGATGTAATATAGAAGGATCTGATGAAGGTTTGCGAAGCGACGCTTTTTGTTTTGACTATACATCTTACAGTAAAACTGAAAGTTTCGTCACACAGTGTATTGTTTGAATTTTCACATCTCTTTACTTATCTATGTAGGCCTAAATACTTCGTCTATACATTGTCTATCTATTTATCTATCTATCTATCTTCCACATATTACACTTATTCATCATTTCTATTGATCTATACAGTTGTCCATCTACTTATGAATTCCATAAGTTACATTTTGTGAGGAACAGAATGTGGCGTCCATAACCAATATCTTTGCTCTTTGTGCTATTTATGCCGCCCTTCCTTCTCTCCTTTGATTCATATCTCTGTATTCCTCCTGGTCTGTTGATCAATTAATCGCATTAACCACTATGGTACACCCCTCCTTCCCCAAATGCACGCCGCGCCCGTTAGTCTTGGGGCGCTTCCGTCGGGGACTCTCCGCTCAGCGGCTCGCGGCGGATCTCTGTCAGTCTATCCAGCCATCCTTCCGGGCGTATATAGTGCTCCTCCTGTCCCCGCGGCGTCACTGTGTTGACCATTTTGGGGGAAGATGCTGTCTGGCGACCGATTAATAAGAGACGGGAATACCCCCTAAATATTTAGCCCTCCTCTCCTGATTTGATTCACCCTCCTCAACCCCTTAACCCCCCCCCCCCCCCCCCCACCCACCCACCCACCCTCCGGCAACTCTATATGCACGCACACAACATACACAGGCGTATGAATGTATACACTATGGCTTCGTCCGTTTCATACTTCCTTCAACATCACGGCCCCGACCTCACTCGTGTTAAATCATGTAGTCAAATCTCCCATGCATCAATGAGACCCCGTCTTGGCGCCCAACGCCCCACCCCCTGGCCCCAGCGTCATCCTCCTTAATTATTTTCCACTATCTGTGCCCTCATTGAGTCACTGATTACGAGACCAGCGACCCGTCGCCAAGCCGCTCGTGTCTGGTCAGTGTCAGCCGTACTGAAACTTGGGTCACTTTTGAAGAGGGTATTCCCGCAAATTCACTTCGTGCGAATTCGGTCACGCCTGTTTTGTTTTGTCGTTGTTTTCTTTCCATTTTTTTTTCAACGAAAACCTTTAAACCCCTTTTCTCTGAGTCATAAATTAATAGGCAAGAAGCGAAAGGGAGATTGTCGGGAGCTATTATACAAGGCACCAGAATGTCACAGTGTGATTATGTGATAGGGTTAATTTGCACGGAACTGGGTATGATTTGAGTCCATGAAAATCATTTAGACCAAACGGAACAGAACGAGCTAGCGCTGGCGGCGCATCAGAGGAAAGAAAAGTCAAGAGAGAAGTCGATGGTAGACAGTTTGGGAGAAGTAAAAACAAAAATGGGAGGAGGGGAAAGACATTTTGAAAGACATCGGTGGAAATAGAGCATCAGATTAGTGAAAATTAGAGCGAGTTGTACCAAAGTAAATAAATCTACAATCATTTGAAAAGTCTGTGAGTCATCATCCAAAGTAAAGGAAGAGACCTCAAAAACGGCTTTGGTTACATGGCTTAGACTTATAGATGACATCAATCGTCTTTGTGCAGACTGCGTCTTTCATTCCAAGTATTCCATGAAGAAAATTTTCTTGTATTATTTCTCTCAATTCATTTCGATGTATTTCATTCAAACGATGGCCAATGACATCTCCTTGACCTTTCGCGAATTTGAGGAGATGATTCCGAAGAGTGAGAGTTGGGTAAGAGGAAGGATAGAGTCGATTCGACTACTTGAAAGACAGTGACATGTATTATTAAAACTTACAGAAACTGAGGAGAATTTATACTGCAAACTGCATTGTTCAGGTATTCTTAGTGGAACAAAGTGTATGATTAAAGCTAGCTCTGCAACTGATATCAATGTCGTAGTTGAAAATAAAATTGTAGAATGGGCAGCAATAAAGAAAGTACTCGTATCCAAAACTATACAAAGAGGGAAAGTCGTCCAAGGAAAACAGTCAACTTGGACTGAGAAGATATTAATACTATCATTTTTTAGTAAACAGCAAACTCTGGAATCATTATACATGTTTCAACCCAGATTTATTTGGCAAAGCTAATCTGGGAAACTATGAAGATTTTACAGGGCTGGTTAAAGAAGAAATCCACCCACAAAAATAAATAAACTTCAAAAGAAAGAGAAAAATATTCCCTACAGAATGATACAAAAATGGCAACAATCGAATAAGAAATAAGGAAGATATGACATTTTGAAATTTCACATTTTTTCGGAAAACTTTTCTTGACCAGTCCATATGAATATTTAAATGAGAGAGATGATGATGTCATCATGATGAAAGTAAAAGCATTTTCCCATGCCAATATATATCAGAGTTAACAATTGTCCTTTTTTTATTTTGGGTGGTTTTAAGAAAGCTTTAATTCATACAACTGAAAGTTTGAGATTTTTGTCATTTCTGTATATGAAATGAATAAGAAATAATGAGAGTATGAAATCATCAACTTGCTGATTTGAATATTCATAAGGACTGGTCAAGAAATGTCTTTTGAGAAAGAAAATTGTGAAATTCTAAAATGTCATATCTTCTTTATTTTTTATCCGATTTTTTGTTTCATTTTCGTATCGTTCAGTAGGGAATATTTTTCTCTTTCTTCGGAAGTTCATTTATTTTGGGGGAGGATTTCCTCTTTAAGTATTTTGTGAGTTGTGAAAAGAACCAGTGAAACCTAAAATCACGCATTCAAAATAAAACACAAACAAAGATACAGAGATACATACATGCAGGTAATAGTATCAACGTCATTCACACGGACTGCATGTTTTTTTTTTTTTTACACACACGAAACTAGCCATCGTTCGGCTATATCCACTGTAATAGGGCAATCCATACAAAAGTTCTTTGACTGACCTTCTCGAAGTTAGTTTTGATCTGATCAAGTAGTTTTGATTTGGACAACTTGATCGCATGCACGTACCCTGTCTCTTACCAACTGGAATTGATTTCCCATTATCGTGATCATTTAGAGACACGTACATCAGCTGCTAAAAGATGTTCTTTCGCAAAAAAAAATATTCGCTTGATGTC
Source organism: Diadema antillarum (assembly GCF_040938485.1). Lineage (NCBI taxonomy): Eukaryota > Metazoa > Echinodermata > Echinoidea > Diadematoida > Diadematidae > Diadema > Diadema antillarum. The sequence continues at coordinate 50,526 of NW_027272311.1, read as the reverse complement.
ATGCCCCCAACCAATCAAATTTATTCTTATTCCCTAACCACCCCCCCCCCCCAATTAAAGAAGAAAACAAGCGAGTCGTTATCTTAATCAAATTAAGGGGTACTGAAAATTTCTTTTTAAAATAGCCCGTGACCAATTTGCCTATAATTAAAGGGACATTCCAGATGATTTGTATAGTTTCACATCATGTAGTACATACATGTAAATCGATAGTGCCATGTATAGATTTGTGGAATCTATTGTGGTCCTTGAGCATAATAAACCAATAAACTGAAAACCAAACTCATAATACACTGAACAAGGATGATGACACAGAGGCTCACATATTCAAGTAATGCAATGTAATGACAATGACAATATCACTTGCTCAACAATTTCACCTGTGTAGAATTTATGTATGTTGATTTTGTTGTTGTTGATGTTGTTATTGTGCTTCCTTGAGCACTCGATCTTGCATTCCTAAGTGAAGCTGCTATGTCATCATTCTTGTTCATTATGATTTGTTATGAATTTTGAAAACATTCTCATTCTTTATTCCAATCACTATAAATTCTAAAACTCTATAACCAGCATAACCAATATATGAATATTCAGATGCAAAAGTCTGAAAACATCTTTTTGAAGTCTTTTTAAAAGTTCCCCGAAATCCTGTATTGTTTTTGTTTTGTTTTATTTTTGTACAAAATTCCTCGTAAGTGTAGTTGGATGATTCTTCGGATTCCATCATATAAAACTCTATTTTGTACGCTTTTATGATATCATTATTATTACTTTTTTTTTTGGTCTTTTCTCCTCTCTTATTGTTCATCATAATAATGTTTTTATACTGTCTCTAGTCATCCATCTATTATATCTATCTACATTACATGCTGTCGTTATATCTCTGTTTTAGTTTTGTTTTTGTTTTTGTTTTTTGTATATGTGTTACAATATTCTCTCCCTTCTCTGTACTTTAACATTTATAATATAGTACTCCATTTAATAGCTTAGTCACCAGTAGTAGTCTCTATAATTATTTCCTCTCCCAAGACGCTCCACAATCGACTTCCTCTCTAGGAGCTCCAGGAAGGAAGAAGAATAGCGCCCTCCTTGACAAGATTCTTCCATATTAATTTCGTCTTCGCAATGTGGATAAAACGAATAAGAAAGAAATATGTATACGTATGTTTACAGTGAGCTTGTCAATGCTACACACAATTCTGCAGTGATGGTATGCTCTCGTTCTTTACATTCAGCTACTTTCGTTTATCCCCCGTTTCATTCTTTCTTTAATGTTCACCTGAGAATTTTGATGGGATCTTCTCATTTTTGCCTCCCCCTCACATTCTTCTTTCTATATCAGAACGAGAAAAAAATAGAGAGAGATAAAAGAAAGAAAACAAAACTTCCAAAGGAAAAATGATATCCTTGAAGTGTTCATTTCATTCTTCTACAGATTAGCTATACTATATCCTAATTGCAATTTAATTTATTGAGGTCCTGGATCACTCATTAGCTCTTCGAATGTTAATAAACATCAAGAAATGAACAAAAATATGGCGCTGTAATTAGTCATAAACCTTAAGTAAAATGATTGATATTTCAAAGAGACCCTCTCATTTCAAACATTATCTTCATGGTATTTGTATCATTTAGGGTAACTGATTATATAAAGAAAATGAGAGAGAGAGAGAGGTATACATTTATTCAATTTATTCAAATTCATAAAATTCTTCCGTCGAGATGTTTCAAATCTTGGACAGCCCATGAAAGTACTATGTTTGAGCTATGAAACATCTGACTCACGTCAGTTATTGTGATTTACCTGTACATGCCAAGTCCGGTTGTCAGGAGGTAGAGAAATCATAGCGATGAAAGGTTAGGATTGGGATGTGCAACTTTTAAGCATTTTGCTCGTTTAAACTCTTTTGAATAGCAGTGTTCATTCCATTGTCATTTCTTTCAATTCGTTCAGTCTTTCATCTGGAAGAGTTTAATAGACCACGTGGTAATTATTGCAGGTCATATAAATGCCCGCTAGCACAATAGAAAGTTGGACGATATCCTTATGAAAGAAAGATAGTCAAAGTATTGCTGGCATTAGTTCTTTCGGTTAATTGTCTTTCGGTCATTTCTGTACGGCGCATTATCATAATGACTGTTCAATCCATATTTTCTTCTGTAAGGACAGGAATAAGAGGAATGAATGGTTTGTTGTGTTCAACGTATCATTCACCGTGCCCTCGTCATTTCGTCAAACTTGATGTATTGGCCATCGAAACTCTTCGATGACATGTTTATGATTCAAATAAATCATGGGCGGATCAGTACAGGGGTGATAATTAATAAAAGAGAGCTATTTTTGCCTGCTTTACACCATGCCGCGTCGTACTAATATTTTGTTAACAGAGTAGTCATTAAATGCCGAAATGAATGAATAGGATAGGTCTACAGAAATAACGGGAGAAGGAGGGAAGAGTGAAGGATAGGAATAGATAGATGGATGGATAGATGGATAGATGGATGGATGGATAGATAGATAGGTAGGTAGATAGATAGAAAGAAGAAAGAAAGATAGATAGATGGATGGATGGATAGATAGATGGATAGGTAGATAGATAGATGCAGATATATATATATGGATAGATAGATAGATAGATAGATGGATGGATAGACAGATAGATGGATGGATGGATAGATAGATGGATAGATAAAAGGAAGACTGAGGGTGCAGAAAACCCAAACTGAAACCCCCAGCCGCGCACCATCACAAACAGGAAATCAAACATCACACCAAAACCAGTCTGTGCAGCGAGTCAGCCCCTTGCTGCAGCAGACGTTGTCGGAGTGATGACGCTTCTCCTCCCGGCGCCACGGCGGCTAGTGACTCGGCACCATGCCGTATGGTTATGTCGGCCTGTTCTAGATTGCAGCCACTATCCTATGTACGTCTCTTCTCTCTCTCTCTCTCTCTCTCTCTCTCTCTCTCTCTCTCTCTCTCTCTTCATCTTTTTTTTTTCTTTCCTCTTCTCTCCCTCTCTCCCTCTTTCTCTTCAACTCTTGTTCACTGTAAGCCCAATCGACTTCCCAAAATGCCCTGCCGGGGATTTAGATAGTTGTTTCTGGCCAACTTTTTTTTTTCTTCTAGCAGTCTGAAAGTGGTTCAGCAATGATATTTTCTTGTCAGTTTTTGCAAGTCTTGGCGGGAGCCATCGCGTGTGCTTCCACTCTGACCATTTTGACGTATATTCCGTTTTCCTCTGTTTACCATCAAGAACAAAAATATCTACGGATAAAGTCAAAAGCAAAACAACTATACACGATGAACAAAACTCAAAACAAGACGTCAGATGCAAGTGATTATACTGGCATGTACGTATTAGGGTCCTCAAAAATTATACTTTAAAAGTGATTATATTTGAGGGCAGAGGTCTGTCTGCCCTTTCGGGTGGAAAACTTTGCGTCCATCCCTCCCATTCCTTTATTGTCACATTCACGGAATGCGTGAAATCATCAGCTAATTATCCTCTTTAGGCAATAGTCATGATGAACTTATCTTCTTCTTCTTCTTCTTGTTCCTCCTCCTCCTCCTCCATCTTCTTTCTCAGCTTCTTCTTCTTCATTTTATTTTGCTTCTCATGGGCGTCACCAGGGGGGGGTGCGTTGGGTGCGAACGCACCCCCCTTCAGATCCTTTAAAAAAAAAAAAAAATCAGTCTGCGAGCGACCTCAACGCCGGACGCTAAATAATTACTCTTTTCTATTTTTTTTTATATTTTGCACCAGGGACACACACACACACACACACACACACACACAAATCGTCGGCAAAAACAATTCGCACCCCTGGTTTTGGCAGCACTGATTTTATACATATCTATTAGTATTCTACAGTGTTTACTATATATCGACCGTACTGTACATCCGTACGATACGGAGCACTTCAAAACACGTTTGCATGTACGTGTGCTATACGTACAAGTATGTAGGGTCTATGTACACATTACGTTACTTCTGACCAATCCATATTGCCAGCCCAAGAGCGAGCCTTAGCCTCATTAAAAAAAAAATGGAGGGGCAAGCATATCGTTTTGCCCATCTCCCCCCCATAATTCCAGAGACGAGAAGATTTTCTTATCTTTTTTTTTGACATAAAAACAAAAAGTTACCCTCATAAAAATATTGGAGGAGCAAGCATATCTTAATTTTGCCCCCCCCCCCCCCATGATTGATAATTCCCGAAATGAGAAGATTTTCTTGCTTTTGAAAGAAAACAAAAATGTTGCCCCCATAAAAATATTGGAAGGCAAGCGCACCATTTGCCCCACCCCACATAATCACAATTCCCGCGATGAAAAGATTTTTTTGCTTTTTTGTTAGAATTCGCACCGGGCGCCCCCCCCCCCCCTTTTAATTTCCAAAGCGAAAAAAAAAAATAATATAGCTTCAAACGGCAGTCTTTGGACAGTAAAATGTCAAAATTTTCAAGCTCGCTCGCTCCTCTCGCTCGCATTTAGTCGTACCAATGCCAGTCTCCTGAAGTTGCTGCCAGTAATTGCCGGCAGTTGCGCCTGGTGCGCCCCCCCCCCCCCTTAATTTCCAAAGCGAAAAAATATAGCTACAAACGGCAGTTTTTGGACTGTAAAATGTAAAATTTTCAAGCTCGCTCTCTTCGCTCGCTCGCATTTATAAGTTGTTATGCCATTCACCTGATGTTGCTGCCAGTAATTGCCAGCAGTTGCGCCCGGTGCGCCCCCCTTAATTTCCATAGCAAAAAAAATTTTGCTACAAACGGCAGTTTTGGGACTGTAAAATGTCAAAATTTTCAAGCTCGCTCGCTCGCATTTAATTGTTATGCAATTCTCCTGATGTTGCTGCCAGTAATTACCGGCAGTTGCGCCCGTTCCACCCCCACCCCTCCTTTGTTTCCAAAGCGAAAAAATATTGCTCCAAATGGCAGTTTTTGGACCGTAAAATGTCAAAATTTTCAAGCTCGCTCTCTTCGCTCGCTTGCGTTTTATGCCATTCACCTGATGTTGCTGCCAGTAATTGCCAGCAATTGCGCCCGGTGCGCCCCCCCCCCCCCCCAATTTACAAAGCAAAAAAATATGGCTACAAACGGCAGTTTTTGGACTGTAAAATGTCAAAATTTTCAAGCTCGCTCGCTCGCTCGCTCGCATTTAATTGTTATGCAATTCTCCAGATGTTGCTGCCAGTAATTGCCAGCAGTTCCGCCCGTTGCGCCCCCACCATTCCTTTATTTCCAAAGCGAAAAAATATGGCTCCAAATGGCAGTTTTTGGACTGTAAAAAATGTCAAAATTTTCAAGCTCGCTCTCTTCGCTCGCTTGCATTTAATTGTTATGCCATTCACCTGATGTTGCTGCCAGTAATTGCCAGCAGTTCCGCCCGTTGCGCCCCCTCCATTCCTTTATTTCCAAAGCGAAAAAATATGGCTCCAAATGGCAGTTTTTGGACTGTAAAAAATGTCAAAATTTTCAAGCTCGCTCTCTTCGCTCGCTTGCATTTAATTGTTATGCCATTCACCTGATGTTGCTGCCAGTAATTGCCAGCAGTTCCGCCCGTTGCGCCCCCTCCATTCCTTTATTTCCAAAGCGAAAAAATATGGCTCCAAATGGCAGTTTTTGGACTGTAAAATGTCAAAATTTTCAAGCTCGCTCTCTTCGCTCGCTTGCATTTTATGCCATTCACCTGATGTTGCTGCCAGTAATTGCCAGCAGTTGCGCCCGTTGCACCCCCACCCCTCCTTTATTTCCAAAGCGAAAAAATATGGCTCCAAATGGCAGTTTTTGGACTGTAAAATGTCAAAATTTCCAATCTCGCTCGCATTTAATCATTATGCCATTCACCTGATGTTGCTGCCAGTAATTGCCAGCAGTTGCGCCCGGTGCACCCCCCCCCCTTAATTTACAAAGCAAAAAAAAAAAAAAATATGGCTACAAATGGCAATTTTTGGACTGTAAAATTTTCAAGCTCGCTCGCTCCGCTCGCTCGCATGTAATCGTTATGCCATTCTCCTGATATCGCTGCTAGTAATTTGTCGTTTCACACCGTCATTCCATAATCCATTTATAGGGGGTACAACCCCCTCCGGCACTTCCACACCCTCCCCCACCCTTGCTCGCTCCCTCGCATACTCCCCCCCCCCCCCCCCCCAAGATGAATTCCTAGCTACGCCGGTGCCCTTTCCCCGCTTGGTTTCCCTCAAAAAACAGTAAAAGTCTACGGATTTAGAGCTTCCTATATTCCAATAATGTCTGTCCAAAAAATCTCGTAAACATTTAGTGTCAAACGCACCCCCCTTGAAAAAAAGCTGGTGACGCCCCTGCTTCTGCTTCATTACCTTTTCCAGTTCTTGTTCTTCTTTTCTTTACTATCTGAACGGTTTGAAAATACACCGTTCTTGGTGTTTGGGTCTCAGTCTGGTCGTCGCGTCGCCCTCACCAAAGCCAGGGGCAAACTTTCGGGGCCACATCCCCGTGACAGTCGTGACGGTGAGCGAAGTTACTGCCAAACAGGGGCAGTGAGGGGGTAGAGCGGCATTTTTTTTTTTACATTAGCCGCTGGAAGAGGCACTCGACGGTCGATACAGCGATATGGTGGTTGCTTTGACCAGGAAGGTGAGACGCCATGCTTTGACCATGCTTGTAAGATTTGATTTGTAAGATTTGTAAGATTTTATTGACTCTATCGACCCCCTCTCGGGGTATGAGAGTACAAACATATTTACAATATATGAATACAAAAATATAAGTGATAATGTACAAATGAACATGTACATGTGAAAATAACAGATATAAATAAATATGCTTACAAAACAAGGCGTAAAGGACGTAGCTCCATGCTTTGGCCAAGGAGCTGTGAAGCTTCTCACTTTGACTCTGTTGGGGGGTAAAGATGCAAGTCACAAACTCTTCTCTTCTGTCTCACAAGATTACTGTGAAAGAAAGCTTTGCGTGACACAGCCTTCGAAGGAGCTCGTGATGATTTTGGATGATTTAGGATGTATAAGGAGAAAAGCCCAGAAGATATAAACATCAGCTGAATTAGGATTGTATATGATACGAAGCTTTATTTCATGGAAAAACAAAACCAACAACAAAAGCAAACGAGAATAACGTATATTCCATCGTTTCACAGAGAGTCAACGAAGTATTGAAGGGGAATTTATCCCAAACCGCATAATGATACCTGCGGATTCAGTGAATGCAGCAGTATTATTAAAACTCAGAGACCTCTGAGGGAAATCTATACTATCGGTTTAAAAGTTATGAATTTTCAAAGTCTTGATACCGCCATTCCTGGAGAAGGCTGCAATTCGCAATGCCATGTAGTGGAATGATATGAGTGGAAAGAGAATTCCACACATTTTAATGTTTGTATACATAATGAAAGAGCATTTGACTTCATACTCCAATGTGCAGTCATCGCTGCACAAGAAGGCAACAGCAATGAAATTGTGATGTCACAGTAATGGCACAGTCTAGATATAGAGAGAATCCACAAAATCCCCTTTTCTAATTGAAAGGCCATATTTATTATTCCTGACAAGTGTTTAGGGTGATTTTTATTCCACATGCCTTCTGCAGCTTGAGACATCACAATTTCATTGCTATTGCCTTCTTATGCAGCGATGACTGCACATTGTGTTTAATCAAAAACTGTGACAATCATTGCTTTTGAACGGCATGTCCGATTTTCCGCAAACATCAGTGACGTGTTCTTCTACTATTTTGCACTATACCAGACGCACATGTTTGGAGTGAATTTTCCTTTAAACATTCTATATATATTTAGCAAACATCCTGTAGCAGGAGGAGCCAACTTCGTGATGAAGATTGATAGTAACATTACCGTCTCCACTGCGTTTCAGACCACAAGGTTAACAAAAAAAAAAATCTAGACAGCAGGTTATCCTATTTAGCCAATAACTTTATCATATCGCCACTTTTGGCAAAAAGCAGAATGTGGTTGCTCTTGATGTGTGATGAAAGACATTATTGCGGAAAAATAAATTTGTCGTCTTCAAAGACTGCCAACACAAGATGTTTCCTTGCCTGACTGAACAGATTTAGGTATAGTGAATGTTATTAGTTACCTGTACTTCCGTAAACTTAACAATGAATAATGTGTGAGGTAGAAAGCGGATGCAAGTTACAATATTCCAGTTAATGCGTGATTCTGCGTCGTGTCCAAGTTGAATCTAGCAAAAATCAAACATAAAGAACGGTATTGATATATTCATTAGGATGTAGAGCCTATATAGATGAGAAAGTTATGGAATTTGAGATTTAACGTTATTCGCGGTATTATGGGGATATTTTCGTTTTCATTTCGTTCTATTTCATTTCCAACACATATGAATAAACTTTTGAATACACATAATTTATATACTAATGAAATTGGTCTCAACCACACGTGCATATTAAAGGGATTGGTATAGTCTTGGTTGAGATGGGGATTCAGGTTTGAACTTTTCGCAAGATGATTAGAAACCACTTATACTAAATATTAAAGAGCGTACAATTCTAAGAGGAATTAAAAGTTTATTTGATAAAAATCGGTTTTGAAATGGCTGAAAATATACAAAAACAAAATGGTCATAATAAAAGATGGGACCAACCTTTTATCAGGACCTCTTCGTTTTACTTTTTTGACAGCTAAGCCATATCAAAACCGATTTTCATAATTGTTCACCAAATAAACTTTTAATTCCTCTTAAGAATAATAATATTTCATATTATCTCGCAAAAAAACCCCCAGAATCCTCAACTCAGCCAAAACTATACCACCCCTTTAGAATATGCGATGATGCCATCACCTCACAACTTTCGCATTAGTTTGTGCACTCCATTTTCGAGTCTAAAATCTCTACAAATTACAAGCCTTCTCACCCCTAAAAGCCAATGTTGTAAGGTTATTATACAATTTAATGTAGGCCTATTACGTGACATATTTTTCTCTTTTAATGTCATGTCAGAAAGGGAATTAAAGTGAAAATATGTGCACACGTCACTTGGAGACTTACAAGTTGGTGATGCCCTTCACCTTCCAAAATTTACCAATCTTTCATGTGGTTGGAAATAATAATCATCGCTCTTTCGTGAAAATATAATGGGACTTTCGAAGTCCACAAGTTAATTTCTTTTAAAATGAAGTGATTCATCATAAGATTTCTGCCTTTCTAATGGTATGATTCAGTTTGACATGGTGACAAAATTGACTTCTGGGTGTTGTATCCCAATTTGTATGCGCGACGTACTGTGTGATGTGTACTAGTATGTGTGTGCGTGTGTTTGTGTGTGTGTTGTAATTGTTGTTGTTGATGATGTTAATTTTGTTTTGAGTGTGTGTACGTGGGTAGGTAGTTGAAGGTGTGCGTGCGTGAACTCAAGTCTCCAACGTTCTTGGCTTACTCGTCAGTGCTGATAAAATGTTTTTGTAGGAAAAATGCATCGCTGTTGTGTCGCCAACGCATTTTTGTTTCAGTCTCAAACTTGATGGTTCTGAGAAGGGCTCCTGCTGCGGTTCTAGAATAAAAGCAAACTATTAAGAGAGTAGAAAGTGTAATGCTGGAGAAGTTGCGACAGACTTTGCGACAAAACGTCAGCATCTGCAGAGTTCGGAGAAGCCAGCTCGCCCTGGCTCCCTGCCAGACTCCGATCGGGTAGGGTAAGGGACGCAGATGGGCTCATTGTCGGTCGAAGGAAGTGAAATGGACTGCGAACGTGGGTATGTTCTTTCAAAAAAGTCAAACAAAGCAAACACTTTATGAGCAAAGAAAAGAACAATAAACAAATAGACAACAAAGACATAGCTAACTGGGCGCCTCTTATTTCCTCATCAAAATGTTTCGGTAATTGAAATTGCAAAGAAACTTGGACAAATGGTGTATAGAGATGTATATTTATGCATAACTGTATACTTTTCTATCTATATTTTACTTACATTACTTATATTGTATCCACTTAGCTCTTTAGAGGCATGATTTTTCTCTGGATAGTTTCCCGTAATTCCTTTTTCACTAGATAATTGTGAAGCAGATATTACACGAAGCATCGGTTTCAATGCGGTTACCAGGCCATAATATGAATCACAATTCGTGCAAAACATAAACAGAACAACAACCCAAAAAAGACCCGAATTCGTATTCATCGATTTTGCTTTTATGTTTATAACGCTCGCATGGGATTTCAAACGAATTAATCAACTAGCGAGAGAAAGACAGTATTTAAATCTTTTCACCAGAGATCTTCCCATTAACACAAAGGCATGGTTACCATAGGGACAACTAAGGCAGGCAAACATATTTCCAAGATAGCATTTAGCAAATACAGATAAATTGAACCTCTCATAACCAGGTTCTCTGGATGGGGAAAAAAAATAGGTAATTTAAATACATTAGTAAACCGGTATTTTCAGGTTATGGTCATAATGGCAGCGCTTAATGGTGTTAATGGCAGTTTTGGTTACACCGCGGTTGTCAATAATTTTGGCTGTTGCGTGATAGAATCGTTACTCTTGAAGCTGAGGGACATTGTTTCGGATGACGATCATTGCTATTTTCACTTTCTAACTCATCCCGATGTGGGTTAAAGTGAAATTTCACCCCTTCGTTCAATTTCACCCACAGAAATAGATACAAATGGAATATAAAGTTTCATAGAAGAGCAACTAAATTAAGGTTCACGAAAAGTTAGACAAAATGCTAATGCAGTCCCTTTGTGGCAGTTTGATTGCTCGCATGCTTTCTCAGAACCGTGTTATTGGTCACAGTCAAAGTAATCATGCAGATTACAGTCATGAGGTTAATGATGCTCAGTACCGCCTTGCAAAGTCACCCTTGTGTCTGCATATAAATCGTCACTGAAATGTTTTAATTTTCTCACATGAATTGAAGAAGATAAAAATCACTCGCTTCGCACTGGATGACTGTATAACAATCGGAGCAAATGCAACGACTCAGCAATTATCATGTCTGCGTTTATGGGATTATTTTGTTGATTTTACTGATTAATTGATTACTTATTGATTGTCTCTACAATAAAAACAAAAAATCATATAACCCAATGGTTGAGTTTGTTTGTTCGTTCATTTGTTTATTCACCCTTTAACATCACAAACTAATAATAATAGTACAATGCATTTGGAGCAATAAGCTGAAGAGAAATAAATGGATTGCCCTTTATGGTCGTGCTTGTTGGTCTTCCGAGAGTCCATCAAAAATCAATGAATGAATCACACCTGGAACTTAACCATGTTAACACATTGAAATCAACAAAACTTAACGGAATTCATATCATACGAACATAATGGTGATAACAATTGTGCAACAAGTAAAGGAACGTTCAAGAGGCCCACAAGAGAACCGTCTCTCCAATCGTGACTTCTAACTATTTTCTCTACCCAAGCGCCCCCATCCCAACATAATCTGATCAATGACAAAGGATCACAACGACCAATGCGAAACATGGTTATTTATCGCGTTGTGAGCTTATGATACCTTCTCATCACCTGTTAAATGTGCATACGTGCGAATGTGATTAACGCCACTCTTTCGGGAAAAGAAAAGCGGATCTCCAAAAACTCCATGTCTTCCTTAATTTCTTGCGATGATACTAATACGGCGATTTTTTTTTTTTTTTGACTCAACTTTTTTTATGATCAATATGGAGGAGTATGTATTTCCTTTTGCAGTTTCGCTTTGATATTCCCCAATCAGCACTGCTCATGCTCGCGTTCTCTTTTGGTATCTGTACGCTTGCGTGACATTCGTTAGACGGAGTAATTATCTACAGGGCACCTGCAACATGGAAGCCTAAAGCGAGAGATTCGTGGTTTATTGTGGGCGGGGACTTCGGTTGGCTCTGCTCTAACAGCCTCGATTACCACTATCACGTAGGCCTTATGTCAATGGCAACGGCGGCGCCGGAAACTTTGGCGTCTGCAAGTTTGGTGTAGAAACGAGCATGACTTCATCTCTTGTTTCGCTACATGGTTGGAGTGTTTAATGTTTGTCTGCTTGTGTTTGTTTTCCTTATACTGTTGTTTTGGTTTGTTTTGTTGTTTCCGGACAGTGGATAGGCTTATTATACCGATGAAGTAATGCCGTTTATACGATTGAGGGAAGGACGTGAGAATGGATTTAAAGGAGAAGAAAAGTCACAGGGAATCCCCAATGATTACGTCCACTTACAATAATACAGGAAGAGAGAAAGAAATAGATATCATATTTTACACCTTGGGTGCTGACGGATGGCATATAGTATATGGCTATAAGTATAGCCCTACCTATAGGCCTACATACAACTGGTCTTGGACTTGCAGTGTAGAAATGGCACGCTGCCTTAATGACGCACGGTTTTACTGACCTTCATTTTCTAACACTAACTCTTTTCATTTGTATGTCCTGAATGTTAATTAATCACAAACACACACACACACACACACACACACACACACACATATATATATATATATATATATATATATATATATATATATATATATATATATGACAAATAAAAGAAACAAGAGATAGAAGGCTCTTTTGTGTTCGCGTACTCGGTTCAGGAGAGGAAATGAGTTGCTGAAGAGCACGTGAGGGTGGAGTTGACCGAGAGTCTAGGGTAGTGGCATAGTGACAACCTTCGAAACTGTCACAGTAATAACTGACCGTTATTTGCTCAACAAACATCCCATGCCAGAAGTTATATTCAGAGTTTTCTTATAATTCTCTCTTTTTTTAGGTCATACGCTAATTAGTGAGGTGAGATTGCAACTGTTCATTGTAGCGATCAATTAGCGAGTTCTCGTTTCTCTTTTACGCGTCTTTCCACAAAAGTGCTTTCTTCCTCTCAGTTCAAAAGTCTCGATGTGTATTAAAGGTACTGTTTACCATTGGGAGTGGTGATTTTAAAAAAAAATACATGTTCAAGCTATCATATTTGATGCATTATGTCTAGGTCAGTTGTATCACAAAACATCCTACCATATAAAAATATTGCAATAAAGTCTAAAATATAAGGAGATACCACTATTTTTCTCAATAAACCATAACTATATATAGCCGATTTATTCTAGAAACAATTCTATCGTAACTATTGGTCATATTTTGTATACCTAACATTAATTATACAGATTAATATTTTTGCATTGTTGTTTTCTATCCGTAACTCACATTTTAGAACTATTTTAAAGCACTAAAACTGGAATTTTGTTTCATCTTCAAATTGTAGATAATGCCTTTAAGAATTTTGAGCCAACGTTTCGGAGGAAGGGTAAAAGCCCTCACTCCTCTGCGAAGGGAGGGGTTCGTGACTGATCATCTTGAAACGTTATAGCCCAGGGGCGCTAACCCTTTCATGGCCGTGATCTCAGAGAACAAGATATTTACACTACAGCGTATAGGCCTGTATTATGCAGACAAGTCGCCAGTGGTGATGTGACGGTTAACGGTTCATGCTCGTCAGGATGAGCGCTAATTGCTCGTGGAAATGTCACATTTAGAACATGAATTGCACGCTGAGACGCGCTTTTGCGACGAGAGATCAGCACAGGTTTATACGGTAAGCCGATTCTTCTTAGAGACCTTTGCGACGTCTGTAAGTCGCAAATACTTTGTGTCCGCGTCGACTGCCATTTATTGATAAGCACATTATTGTAATTTATAAATATCTAAGACGATTCGATGTAATCATTATAGCTTTCTTTATTCAATTTCATTTATTAATTGTCCATAAAATCTCTTCATGAATCAAGTGACATACTTAGTTACACATACATAAAAAACACCTTTGAAAACGAAATACAAGAGGTAATAAAAACACGTATCAAATAGTTTCACACACACATTAAAAACACATTAATAGGTGACGCTGCTCAGTGGCGACACGTTTTAAGTGACACTTATTGGCTTCATGTAGCGTTGTGTTTCCTCGCAGCAAAGTGATTAAAATCACGCCGTAAAGTATGTTTCATAAATGGGACGAGGAAAGGAATAATAATAATATGAGAAAACCAAAGAAACAATAAACTCATAAATACCAAACACTCAAAGAAATCAAACCTCTCTCTCCCTCTTTCATTATTACGTCATTATTTTTCTTCTTATTTTCTCTATCTTATTATTCTCTAGTCTTTCTCTCTCTTTCCAACGCCTGAACACCGAAGCTCCGTCACGTCACGCTCTTGGAGTGATGCTTAGATCCAATGCTTGATCCAATGCTATGACACATACATTAATTTCAGTAAAGGGCAGCATGTTAACATTGAAAATGCTCAATGTACAACCTGATTGGTTGAAGAAACAAGAGAGTCGAGAAGAGAGACTGCTCGGTGGGAGGTATAGTCCAACTAGAGTGGCATAAAAACTCGTGTGATTAGCGCCCTCTATCAACCGTTTGTCCACCTATTGGTCGGGCACGTAATTAAGGCACGGACTGTCGCGGCCGTAATTAAAGTGATCAATTAGACGTATAGGGGGGAAATTGTGCTAGTCATATTAATCCCCCGTGAAGTTTTATTACAGCAATCTGTGGGCAAATTCTGGAAGACTTAGCGAGAAACTAGGTCTCTGAGAACATCATTGTGTGTCTCCCATACACACAATGATCAAAACACACACGAACCACATCAGTGGTAGCCGCTTACAACAAGCACATACCAATTCCCGAGCCAAGTAATTCGTTCCCTACAAACATCGTCCTTGACATTAATATCAGCAGTCATTACGGTTTCTTGTTAGCATCAATGACAGCTTTCTTTTTCCGAGCGTGCGAAGACGATTAAAGGTGTACATTAAAAAAAAGGAAATGCAAATGAGAGCATTCTCTAATGAGAGTGTGATGGTTTTGTCTCCAGTTATCTTGCTATCTATTCTTTTTTTCTCTTTGCAGAAATTACCAAGGGAATACGATATTTTTCGACTGAATAAGGATAATCAGTTTCTATCTATACATAAGCCATGTAATTTTTATATCTGTTGAAAACAACAACCAAACAAGCCTATACGCTACCCCGTCCAACCCTCTTACCCACTCCCCATCCCTCTCCTTTCCTCCCCCCCCCCCCGTTTTTGCGCACCCCCCCCCCCCCACTTTCTAAAGCTAGAGTGCATCTTTTCAGGATTGCAGTGCCAGTCGTGTCGTATCTGGGGGGACATTATTTCCGCTTCCGTTGGTGCATCGCCATTCCACCACGGGCATTCGACTCCACTTCGTGTCGCCAACCTCCGTCCATCCGCCTGGCCGAATTCCTGCCTTCGCGCTGCTGTTAGTCTATTTCCAGACACAAGTTCCAACAAAGTATTTCGATGAATATTGATCGTTTGCGCTCAGAGATTCCTAACTGAACTTGTACTAAGGTCTAATTACTTACACATACAACACGTAAGCACATACATACATGTAATATATGTACGTATGCATGTATGTATGCATATTATATGATCATAATAGGCTATATTTATTTTGGTACATGTACCACTTTTATATGTCACGTGATCACACGGCACCATCGAATGGGCATTTAGAATGCATGTGATTATATATATATATATATATATATATATATATATGTAATATATATAGTGCACTTAGAATGTGCGCACATTTCCAATATCATCATAGTTTCAATATTTTGACAACGATGATGTAAGACAGATTAAAAGGGCTGTAAAACCGATGTTTTATCTGCATAATCACATGTGTATCAATTACTAATTTCGTGAATCCGTATCAACAGAAGAATCACAATAATCATGAATGCCCCCAATATTTCCAACATAATTTTGGTGATAACTGATAGCCTTTTATTTCTTATTATTATGGTGTAAACAATAAACCTGCTCTCTTTAAAACAATCAAGGCAAAGTGAATTTTTCCCATGATGAGAGGAGGCTTATTTTTAGAAAAACGAAAATGTTTGGGTACTTTCACTTTTGAGTGGTGGAAAAAGGAATTTTCAAAAACAGGATAAATGTGAACTTAAATTGGCTCACGTGATAAATCAGTATGACAAATAAAATCTTAAAACAGATATTTTCAACAGTCTCTATTTGCGTTCTGGTTCATGACACAAGGTACAAAATTTACAACAAATTAATAAACCAAATCAGTGATCCTTCCCATCCCACTTCATCTGGAGAAAAAAAAATAGAAAAACAATAATCATTACAGAATACACGATCCAGAGAGGCAAATGCGTATGAAGACGCTCCAGTGCAAACTTGCTGTGCGGTCTGAAAAGAGGCTAATGCTGAGGACACCATTCTGCCTCCACCCGATCGCCATTATGTCGATGACCTCCTGAAAGCGAGACGGAGGCGTCGCCAGGGTCAATGCTCAATACAGCGTAGTATCGCATTTTCTCTCTCTCTTTCCCTCTCTCTTCCCATCTCTCGTCTTGCTTTCTTCCCCTGTTTTTCTCCTTACAACTCCTCATTACACTTTAGCGCACATGTGGCGTCGCAGGCCTTTTTTTTAATGCCTGCGTCATTTAAAGGGAAATGCAAAGAAGGGGAAAAGCGACAGAATATTTAATGTGCACGGCTATAGATAGGCAGATAACAGAGAAAGGAATGACATATAGGCCCTAAACCGTTATGCCTATCATCAAAGGACCACTACATTGGGATCAGCAACGTTTATATACTCCACCTGCAGTGTTAAATGAAGACATTTAGGTTTCATTTGTTTCTTTGCGTGGTGTTTGTTTGTTTGTTTGTTTGTTTGTTTGTTTGTTCGTTCGATGTTTGGTATGCAATGTGATTGACACACACACACACACACACACACAAAATTCAGTGTTTTGCTTAATATACTATAGTAGGTGCTTAGTATGATAGTGGGAATAACAAAAATTTGAGTATGGATGGCATATGTTACTATCATCGAAACATCGATATATTCGCTCATGTGTGGTTTGTGTCTGTGTATGTCTGTATGTGTACGTCTGTCTGTCTGTGTGTATGTCCGCGTGTCTGTGTCTGTGCGTGCTTATGTTTGTATCTTCTTTACTTAAGTGTTTAGTCATCTCACCCGAGCGATGAACAGTAACATTTTCTCAGTTTCCAAAAGCGTTTAGCAATGGAAATATAGATGATAAAATGGCATAATATTATCTTGAGAGGACGCCACCTACTGTATAAAGGCATGAGGCAGGCGTCAATGCGTGCATGTCTCATGTTGTGTGAAGGGAGTGAAGGCGGCCCATAATAATGAATGTTCTTCCTCCATACACTAAAGGTGGATAGGATGAAAGAGGGGAAGAGTTGCAGAAGAGGGATGGAAGAAAAAGAACATAAAGAGGGAGAGAGAAGGAAAGAGAGAGGGGGAGGGGAAGAGGAAGAGGGAGAGGGAGGGAGGGAGGGGGAGGGAGCGATAGAAGAAGAAGAAGAAGAAGAATGGAGGTATAAGAACGAATAAAAGAAGGACGTTGAGAGCCGGCGCAAACAGGCGGGGAGAAAAGACCATCACGGCGACGCCGGTATACACGCAGTCGCTGATAAAGTCTTTATCTCGTCACATAAATCCTCTCCTTCTCTGACAGTAATCCTCGCAAATACAAACAGACAGCACCGATTATCTGCCATTCTTGGAGCCCTCTAAATAAAAAAAAAAGAAAAAAAGAAGAAGACAAAACTCCTCAGAAACAGAACGGGAAAGCTAGAGGAAGAATACGCATACAGAGAGGGAGAGAGAGAGAGAGAGAGAGAAGAAAAGAAGACCCTAAATGAAGCCAGAACAATCACACGTCTGACAATCCTGTCTCAATTCAACGTCACATTTCCGCGCATATCAGTGTTTAGCTGTTCTGCTCGTTTCTTTACCGTTACAAAGGCGTGCGGGAAAATGGGATGATCAATCACCGATACTCTTCTTTCTGGTGTAATATAGCGCAAGTTACTTTCAGAAACGTGATTATTTCAGTCGTGACGTATTTCTTCCACACCACAAGATCGTAAAGAATTAGTTTTCAGTACTTGATTTCACTATCAACCACCCCCACCCCGAACTCCTTCACTAACAAACAAAAAGACGGACAAACATAATCTAATCAGGCACTGGGTCATAACATAGTACGAGATATCGGTAATAGTATTGTTATCTGACGAGGACTTTTTACATGTGTATGTTTTTGCACGATTTATATACGAACATGCATACACAAAATTATTGTAGTATTCAATCACAGAGTGAGTCATATATATGTTTGTGTGTATGTGTGTGTTATGATATAATATACATGAGTGAATGGAAATATGTAAGCCTATAACTGCTGCTCTCTTTATTCACACAAATAGCAGGTCTATGTAATATACACACATTACAGCACACACGCAAACACAATGTGATTATGACAACCTTGTGAGTGCGTATTATGAGTGTGTTTGTGCGTATGGTTGTTCATGACGTTTGTGTGTTTATGTTTGATGCAATATTCATAACTGTTTATACGCTTATTTAACAGGGAGTCACACAAACTCGCTAAAACACACACACACACACATAGACACATACACACATACGCACACAGAGCAAGACAAAAATCAACCGAACACAAGGGAGCACTTACCTGTGCAATCAAGCAGAGGGCATACGGCCACTTACGTAATAAGGAGGTGATCTGGTATTTACCTCTGCGAGTCAACATTATTCCAAATACTAGTAATATCCCGGCTCGTTTTGCGCCAGTGCTCGTGCATTGCTTCGACGTTACACATTAACTCAATGGACTGCCAGTCTCGCAAGATAATGGTAAATACGCGGCTTAGTCTCACAAATTATGTCTGGTCGAATGCAGCAAATAGCACTAAAATCATCTTGACTAGAGATCCTCACTGACTTTGAAAGACTTATCCAGTGGTGGAAGAATTCGAGCTGGAGAGAAAAAGGTTAAAGGTACAGTTTACTTTTGGGAGCAGTGATTTAAATTATTTTAAAGATATCACATATGATGCATATGTGTAGGTCTGTTGTATCACAAAACATCCTACCATATAAAATTTTCGCAATAAAGCCTAAAATATAAGGAGATGTCGGTATTTTTCTCAATAAACCATAACTGTAGACGGTTTAGTCTGGAAGCATTCTTATCATAACTATTGTTCACATTTTGTGTATTTAACAATACTTAACATCAATTATCCAGATTCAGATTTTTACAGTGGTTGTTTCTGTCCCTAACTCAGACTTTAGAACTATTTTAAAGCACTAATGCTGGGTTTTTGTTTCATCTGCAAATGGTAAATTACACCTTTAAGGAGAGAACGCCCATTTCTATTGATGAATTTCCCCCTTCCCCATTACTGCCGCATTTTCGACCCTTCCTACTGCCCAAATCCTCATTATAAGACACTAGCTCCATGATATATCATTCAGTAGAAGGTTGAAATAAAAGAAGCTGCAGAGAGCCGTGAAGAGAGCACATTAATAATGAAATTGATCAAGCAAGGCGTCAAGAAAGGCAATAATAACCCAGGTTTTCCGCCGAATAGTAGTGAAACATAGTGTCATTTAGCTTGTTTTATCTATCTAAAACAATATAGGCCTACATAATAGTATAAATAGATAGATAGATTGATACATACATACATACATACATACATACATACATACATACATAGAAAGATAGACAGATAGATGTAAAGATAGATAGATAGATAGATAGATAGACAGATAGATAGATAGACAGATAGATAGATAGATAGATAGATAGGTAGGTAGATAGACAGATAGATAGATAGATAGATAGATAGATAGATGATAGGTAGGTAGATAGATGGATAGATAGATAGATAGATAGACACATACATACATACATACATACATACATACATACATACATACATACATACATACATACATAGACGGATGGACGGATAGATAGAGATAGACACATGTATAGGTAGAATTATTAGAAATATAGATAATATAGGTAGATAGATAGAAATGGATAGGTAGGTAGATAGATAGATAGATAGATAGATAGATAGATAGATAGACAGATAGATAGATAGGTAGGTAGGTAGATAAAGATATAAATAGACAGAAATGGATAAGTAGATATCCCATTTGCTCTTTGCTCATTTTTCCACTAATAGATAGATACATAGATGGATAGCCGGATGGATAGATAGATGGATAGATAGATATCCAGCACTTGTGATGACACCCGATACCCTCTATAGAAGTAGAACTGGTAGAAAGTTGTTTTGGTAGACTCAAGTATTTCAGGAGCCAACTCGTTGTGCTTGAGGATCTTGGGCCTTGAAGCGTCTCCCATTATATCATGTGATTTTATGTGAAATGGAGCAGAATTTTCCTCTTTCGGAAGTGTATCAATGAGAAGATTCGGAGGTTTTTTTCGTAAAGAGAAAGAGATGAGTGGAGACGGATTTCGAAAAGAGACAGAGATGAGTGGAGATGAACCATCACTGCAGGTTTTATTTGTTAAAAGTTTGAAGAATTAGACACAGAGTGTGTAATGATTACACCAAGCATGGGGCTACTATACATACATTGTTTACATAAAGGCAGGGATGCCAAGTTCAAAAAATTTTTATGAGTGAGATTTTCATGACTCGGCATCTTGGCGAGCGAATGTGCGCGCGAGCGAGGGTGTGGGAGGGGTCCCCCCCCCCCCCTGTGGTCTCCCACGGTAGGGAGCTTTTTCAATTTTTCGCTCTTAATGATGCGACCAGGTGCATACTTAAGTGGCTATTTTCTACTTATTTTGAAAGACAAAAGGAAAATATACCTTCAATTGCAACTATCATCTTAATTTTTTTGAGCTATGCTCATTATTATAGGCCCAAGTTGCAGACTTCGCCCGATGCGTGAGAAAAATGGGTGCCATGCGTGAGATCGTGAGACGGCCCCTAAATGCTCGAGTCTCACGCAGAATGCGTGAGACTTGGTAGCTCTGGAAAGGAGCTTTCTCTCATAACACATATCGGGTGTAAGGTTACATTACAGTATACTCCATAAATGGCTAAGAGAGCTGCGATGTATGCAGGCCCATATAAAAAGTGAAAAGACATCAGATACACCTTTTAACATGAAGTTTATGCAAAGTTTTCACAAGGTAACCGATAGATCAATGTTGTAAAAGTCAGGTCACTGACATTACTGAAAACAATTGGCTTACGAAAAAATTATACTAGTAAATAAGCATAGCCCTGTACATGTATGTACACTTATCGCAGGGCGCCAACTCTCACTCATTGAGAGTGAGACTCACTCATTTTGGTCCTTTCTCACTCTAAAACTTTATTTCATTTGCATGCATTTCTATTGATCTCACTCATTTTGACTCCTAAATTATAGCATTGGCCTATGGGAGTCTCACTCTCAACTAGTTTCCAATGTTGGCAGCCTTGTTATCGTTATCGTATGTTTCATATTTGTTTGTTTGCTTCGCAGCTTGGTGGTTTTATTTTTCGTCGCCTTCCTGGTGCCATTGTAATCTTCGGCACACGTGATTTGTAATGTTTAGCTTCTTAAGTAGTTAGTTTAGTAGTTAAGTTTTAGTTGGTAGATTGATAAGTTAGCTTCTAAACCATCGAGCATTCGTTCGTCTTTACTCGCGCTACTACGGGCCCGTTCTAAACATGATCTGTCGCATGATGTACAGTCCGGCTTATAGACATCGATGTATGGTTACTATAATTGTGTTGGTTGATCAGTGTCTTGCGATAATGATTGGGCCAGTTCCGTATCAGGACACACCAGACTCATGAAATTCCGAGGAAACAGAATGGAAACGGGAGGCATAAATAGCGCGAGGGTGAGGGGAAAGGGGGGGGGGGGGGGGGGTGGACAAACAAAGAAAAACCAAACCCAGATTGGTGACACGAGGGAGTAACATCGCTAAAAAGAAAGGCTTTTTTTCTCTCTCTCTCTCTTTTTCCGTCGGTCGGGGCGACTGGGTCCGCTCGGCAGGTCGCGAGTCGGCTTGGCACCAGGGAGGCTGGGCTGTATGAATGGGAGCGATCTAGGGGAACCGCCGCCCGAGTTCCAAGTCTCTCTCCTCAACTCTCTCCCTCCCTCTTTCCTACTTCCTCCCTCAGTTTTTTTTTTTCCCCTCATTATCATTAAAGTCGTCCGCCTGAAAAGAAGTCGCCAGGCCCGAGTTGGTCACCCAAACAGCTAAAAAGTATTCAAAGAAACCATTACTGTACGGCGAGAGAGAGGGAGGGCTAGTCAGTCGCCTCTTGTTGTCTACACGAGCCACTGGTCATGAATGCATTCCCGTTCCACGCAAGTGAGCTCCCGTCTCTCCCGAACGCCAAGAACAAAAAGAAAGGGGAAAAAGAAAGGGAATGAAAAAGAAAAGGAAAAACAAGACATACTCGACATGCGGATTATGAAGTTACTGGGTTGGTGTCAGACACTGAGAGAGAGGGGATAGACGTGCCCACTCTCTGGCCAGCTGACCAGCCCCCGAAGGGGCGAGGCAAGAAGGGCAGGTACAGACTGACACAGGGACAGGCAGATACCCAGCTTTCATCATACAGATAAATGGAGACAGACAAACAGACAGACAGATAAATTGATAATAAATACAGACAGACAGAGATAGATAGATAGATAGATAGATAGATAGATAGATAGATAGATAGATAGATAGATAGATAGATAGATAGATAGATAGATAGATAGACAGATAATATACCCCTATAGATGGACAGAGGGATGGATGGAGATAGATAGGCCTATATGACAGATACACTTTAGATCAGAATATTTCTTTTTTTAATTAAACAAAGAAAAGAGTGAAACCAATGACAAGGCTAGGGACACACAAAAGAAAGATATTCAGCTGTTTCATGTAATCTTGTCCATTGGCGTTGTTTACTGAAAGTTACCAGAGTTTCATAGACAAGAGTGAATTTCAGGAGAAATTACCAAAAGTAGACTATACTGATTAAATAGGTGAGCATGTAAATTTACCTTCATGGAATATGTATCATGATTATTTTCTATTTGGGCAAACACACACACACACACACACACACACACACACCAGAAAACAGGACACATGTAGGCCCTTTTAACTGTGTAAAGTTTGTCCTTGGGTAGCTTTTAGTTTTACATTGGAACGTTGCTTGTGCATGTTTTATGATGTCATCTCTTGTATGACAAAGAAAAGGCAAGCTTATAATATTTGTGAGAACGCATCACAACCAGTCTTCTCATCCTCTCCTCGTGCTCCCATGAAGTTGACTAGAAACTGCAGTTTTGAACATCATCAATGCAAAACTTTTTGGAATCGGCCGATTAGTCAACCTGAAGGCAGTCTAAAAAAGATGCCATACTCTATCATGCAAGATTTTTTTTAGTATTCAATGAATACATGTACTAGTATCTTAAAAGCCACAGGAGGAGCTGGTTTAGCTTCCACATTGTTTCAAGTAGGCATGAACTTTTGAGATGACTGGTTACTATTCTTGTAAAACACACCAGCAACTTACTCCACCCAGCACAACTTCTGTCATTGGATACCACAAAGTGCATCATCAAAAGTGCATCGGAGTGAAGTAACCATCCGGACAGTTATATTCACAAACACACACACACACGGACATACATACACGCACACTACATCTCTCTTCAGCCCTATGCATGTTAACTTAATACAATGTACACACTGTATTATGTATTAAAACCGAGAATTAAGCAATATGGACGGCAAATTCTCGGATGGTATCACTATCATAGCTATTATCAATGCCTTTATACCTATTTTTAAGCAACAGCAAAGACTGTTGCCTATTTCTCACCCTCAGAATCCCTTTCCAAACCTATGTTACAGGGATGGTATAGTTTTGGTTGAGATGAGATTTCAGGTTTCCAACTTTTTGTGAGATAATGGGAAACATCTTATAAAATATTAAAGAGCATACAATTCCAAGTATATTTGATGGAAATTGATTTTGAAACGGCTGAGATATCCAAAAACAAAGAGGTCCTACTGAAAGGCTGGACCCAACTTTTATTAGAACCACTCTGTTATACTTTGTTTTTTTTAATATACATCTCAGTCATTTCAAAATGATTAAATTCCTCTTCGAATTGTATGTCGTTTCATATTTCATATACACGAAAGTGGTTTCTACTCATCTCGCAAAACATTAAAATCTGAATCCCCATCTCAACCAACACTGTAACATCTCTTTAATGCTATTTGAGTTTCGTACTACACCTTACTCAATAGACATTTGCGATTATTTTATGTTCTTTACAGATACACTTGTACTTGCTAAGTAAACAATGCCTCTGAATAAAAAATGAGCTCTAGAAAATAAATACAAATATTACATTTCTTCCACAACCTTCCAGGTGTTTAAGTTATGATTTTACATGAGCGTATATCATAAATTATGCAAATTTCCCATTAAGAAGTTTGATGTGGAAATTTGATGTGTGTGATGTGTGAATTGAAATGGTTTTATCACAAGGCTTAAGTTACAGATGTAAAGAATAGACCAGGAGTTTAAAGGCATAATTTACCACTTGCAGATGTAACAAAAACCCAGCATTAGTGCTTTGAAATAGTTCTGAAATGTGAGTTAGGCACAGAAACAACCATTGTAAAAATTTGAATCCGTATAATCAATGTTAAGTATTGTTAAATACACAAAATGTGAACAAGAGTTATAATAAAAATGTTTCCAGACTAAACCGTCTACAGTTATGGTTTATAGAGAAAAATACTGATATCTCCTTATATTTTAGGCTTTATTGCGAAAATTTTATATGGTAGGATGTTTTGTGATACAACATACCTACACATATACATCAAATGTGATATCTTGAAAATTTTTTAAATCACTGCTCCCAAAGGTACACTGGACCTTTAATATCTTTCAACATCCATACTCCAACCAGGGAGTGGAAGTTTCCAGGGAGGTGGAAGTTTCCACCTCCCTGCTCCAACATCATACACATCAACTCTCAGTCAGTGATCATTGACAATCAGCTATACAAAAGGAAAACACTTCGTACAAAATGGATTTCATTCATGGTGCGTATTAATGAGTTTATTAATTCAATACCATATCTTTTTTTTAATCTCTTTTGTCATTTGTCATAGTTTTTTTTCAGGTATAAAACAGTAACTTTGTCTGTACATGGACAACACTGAAACGTGTTACAAACATGTATTCAGAATGGGAACATGTCTCGAATCAAACAGAGGTATATGCTGAATGAAAGAAAGTGTATCTGGGGGGAAAAAAAGAAACAAAACATGGGGAGAGTGAAAAGCAGATACTCATTATCGAACTTGAAAGAAAAGAAATGGAGGGGAAGGTGTTGGAGAGAGTATACAATAAATTGAATGAACTAATGCATGGCACCATAAATTACAATCGTAAAAACGAGTCCATATGTACAGGTATTATAATATATAATATATATAATATAAAATATTATATTAGATCTAAAAGTAATATACTGCGTCGTCATCGTCATCACCGTGGCGATGGTGCTGTCATGATGAGTTCAATCCAGCAGGGACATGATGTAATGAATGGGCGCGAGTAGTGCGGACCCCACCCTTTGATGAAGCTGATTCGTATTGAGTTCAAGTTCACAGGACCGTCGGGCGGCTCCGACTTCCGCTGCAACAGCTCTAACATCTTGGACTTGGCGTGGTCGTAGATCATGATGGAGAAGCCCGGCGCGAGCTTGTGCACCGTGTAGGTGCGGGAGTGCGGCAGGTCCAGAGCGGGCGAGTTCACGAATAAGGCATAGTCACTCCGGTTGTAGATCCAGACCCCGTCGTCCTCGCGGCTCATCGTGAGCCCGTAGCCGATCTTGGGCTGGGTGGGGGGTTCGGGCCGGCCCTCTCTGCCAAGTAGCCGCAGGCACAGTCCGTCCCCATGAGGTAGGTCATAGAAAATATTTACAGAGTCAGTGAATACAGAGTACATGGGACCAACACGAGTCCTCTCCTCCCAATAGGCCACATGACACCAGTGTCTCCGGCCACCATCGTTTGCATCCACACCTGCAGAAACAAAGAACAAAGAGTGGGTGGCCACGTCATTAGTACACCAAGTCTTCATTTTCACATACAAACAGGCAGCCCAGATGCCTACAAATTTTTTAATTTACAGAGTACAATGTGCCCATAAAATCTTAGTTTTCAATGAAATATCCTCATCATGCAACTTTTTGTCAGCTGAGACAATTAATCACATTCCAGTGGTCCAAATCACAGCAATAATACATGTACGTGCAACGATGTGGTACAAATTTGAAATACAGTATAAATACTGTTACAAGTAATCCTTTTGTCAACATAATAAAATATATATGAAATCTTAATTTGAACAAAGTGTGTGCTTCAGGTACTGCCTGGCAATCAATTCATGAAATACCACTGTGTGGCTGCTAAAAATAGGTTGGAGGTAAAAACTAACACATTTCTGTCCTTCAAACAATAAGGAGGAAAAAAAGTCAGAGATATCAAGCATTATGGATGCATTGTTCTAACATTCTCTTTCCTTTTCTTTTCCATTAGTTTCGAAGTGTAAGAAGAAGGCCCATCACAAGAGAACAAGGGCAATGACCAGCCAGCCCATTACTGTGTGAAGCAGCAGGAAATGGCCAAGTTCAGGAGGCTACAATGAAGAGGAACAACCTATGTCAAGCCAGGTAGCAGGTCAAAAGCGGAAACGTATCAAGTCAGGAATGAATTGCTCTGCAGATTGGAGGCCATAATTGGAGTCGGAACTCCTTTTTCCTTTCCTATTCTGCAACTTTTTTTTTTTTTTTGAGTGTTCATTTGATTTTGGGGTTTGTTTCTATGCCAGTTTGCATGCATCAAGGTCAACGACACTGACTTTGCCTTTGACAAGAGAGCTGGGAGACTGCTCAAATCACACAGTCACAGTGGTGGTTTTGCTTGCATTGAGGTTCGCCTTCAGATCACATTCAAAAGAGTTGGCAATCATGAGTCCTGCCCAAAAAGGTCAATCGCACAACACATAAAATGCACGCTACACGTCAGATACAAGCTGAGAGCCTATCCGCTTGGCACTCGGCCGAGAAACTGTCAATCACAGGCGGCCAAAGACCACATGAACAAAAAAACTTTACATAATAAAGAGTCTCCATACTACCACATTTTCATGCTTTTCCACGGCAGCTCCTCCCCTCCTCTGGTTTAATAATTTCTTCTCAACCTCCCTCATTACTGGCCATGCGACCACTGTGGATGGCAAAGAGGAGCCAACACGTGTTTTGAATCAACGGAGCGGGCCCTGCTGAGCCAGTATCCCAGACTACACCTAGTGGGGCTTCTGTAATACCGAACATGGAACGCCATCTCAAAAAAAAAAAGAAAAGAAAAAAAGTAAGTGGTCAAAACTGTTTTGGGAACACTCGGCAGAGAAAGAACAGGTGGCTAGCAGTTGTCCACTGGCACAGAGCAAAGTACCTTGTCCTAAAAGCAACAATTATGCCTGTCTTGATGGCATTGTTACATTCTGACATGCATACTGTTCTTCCGAGGGATGCTTGAGTATCAAGGCATGTCTGATGGTTTTCACAACTACTCTTGAGGTTCTGAAAATGAGCCAATTATGCATTAAGCATGTCTGGCATATGTGAAATTCACCTGTCTTGTACTGAACATTGCTACATTTAGAACAATCAGCAACCCCCCTTCCATTCTATTTTTTTTTTCTTCTTCTTCCTTTACATGTCTAATTTGAAGCCTGTCTATCATAATCAGAATTTCTCTGGGTCCTTCATCTAGCTCCGACCCCCTGCCTTGGTGCTGGTAGGGGAGGAAAACAGGTCAAAATATGTTAACATTGACAATCCATCTTGTTCTAAATACAAGCATGTCCTGTGTTGCAGTGACTGCCCTCCACCTCTCTGTCCACCCCCCCCCCCCCCACCCCCTTTCCTCTGGTATGACCTGGAAAATTCCTATGCCTAGGGGAAATGGGGGAGTGGGGTGGGGTTGCAGCCATGGGGTATGTGGTTTGGTAGGGTTGGAGGACAACATGGCCACCAGAAGCCAAACTCCTAATGTCACATTCAAACTCTGCATCTGTGGTGGGAATCACTCAGTGTGTGACTGTCGCATGTTTGTTGTTCATCTTCCATGGGGCAAGGCCAAAGCAGTTTCTCACAAGTGCATGGGTAAATTTTCTCAATCATCATATGTTGCATGTGTACACCCTTTATTGACCATTAAACCCATTGTACATCTCTTGTACTCTCTGGTGTATGCATCATGTCTTCACAGCAGGGAACTGTAAACTACAATGCCGTGATGCAAACAACCCCTGACCAGACAACGTCCCATGCAGTTGGGTATTGACCGAGTTCAGTTGTTGCCTTCTTTTCTGTTTTATGGGTCACAGAATGATGTCAGCTCTGAAAAAGTATGGCAAACCTAAACTCGCTATAATGGTGACAATGAAATAATGTGATTTCAGTTCACAGGATGTCAAAAAGGAGCAAATTGGCACGTCTCATTTCTCGCCCTTTTTGTCTTTCTTCTCTCTCCTCCTCCTCCTCCTCCTCTTTTATCCTGTTATACAAATGATGTTGTGATGCCATAAAACAAAACTCTGTGTGCTCCAGCCGTGATGGAGAGGGGCAACTGTTGAACATATTTCAAAAAAATGCTGTCAGTCTGGGTCTGGAATGGAAAGTAGAACTTGACAGGTCACTTGTAAGCAATGTCCCATTTTCTTTTTTGCTCCATTACATTCATCTGGGTGTGTCTGGATTTTTGTTTGTCTTCTTCAGCTTTTATCAAGGGGCTGTCAAGAAGTGAGTGTGTGTGTGGGGGGGGGGGGTGGTGAGGAGGAGAGAGAGAAGTGCGGTGGATGTGACGGTGTGTGCATGAATGGAAGGCTGCACTACACCAAGACATGTTGCTTGTGTTGCAGCAACTTCAGTTTCCATGAATGGACCTCGCTGTGGTGAAACCGAGCAATATCAATTACACAAATATGGGTGCCACTGAGCAGACCACTCCGCCAAGGTGTGTTGTAAGGCAAGATACTTGCATCACATAGGACCTACTTGATGGAAGTAGAAAATGATTGTGCATCCATACGCATCATTTAAAATGGTACACTATCACATCATTCGGGTCTAAGAGTGTCATATCTCTGGATGTCCGCCAGCTACAACATTCTGGCAAGCATTATTCTAAGGTCACCATGTGCACAGACATGTTTTCTTTTTTCACTGTTGTAATAATTATCATCTTATCTATGAACCAGCTGCTGATTCATTCAGGAGGACTCGTTCATTCGGGTTCATCTGTCCAGCGAGATATGTGGAAAGTACACAAGTTCAACTGACCAGGACAGGAACGCGGCATGTCGGCAATAACTTGGGCAGTCATGTGAGGGGCGAGTTATGCTTTGATTCTTATCACTCTGTCCCCGAGTCTCTTTGGCGTCGCTCACCACTCTCCTATCTTGCCCTTGGGTAGATCTCACCATCAACAACTCGAACAGCACCTATGAGTGCTTCATTTCCATTGCAGTACAGATTTTTTTTTTGTCATCCCAAGAGTAATAATTCAGCATGAGACCACATGTCACATATTCACCAATTATTCTTTTTTTTTTGGAGAACACAAAAAGAGTGTCAAATTTCTCTTACATTACAATTAACAGCATCAGCATCAAAATATAAGGCCTTTTCATCCAGTCACAATTTTAGTGAGACAGTGATGATACCTTTAAAAATCAATCAAAGTAAGAAAATTACCCATCTTATTTCCCTCTCACATAAAAAGAGAAAAAAAAACTACTTTGGTCACACAGAAAAAAAAAAATATTGTTAGATAGCATGCATGGTCATCAATTAGGCCTACAGAACATGGAACCGAAATTACTGGAAATTTAAACTGAAGCATGAAAATACTGACAAACAGTACAAGCTAATATTGAAAATGATGATTTGCAAGTCTGTACCCAAATATCAGAATCACCCCCACCCTAAACAATTAACAGACACTGTCACACCTTTTGTCAAGAGGTCTGTGCCTAAAAGACTAATATAAGCAGGGCGGACTTGACATCAGAAGCAATGGTTGTTGTACCACACTGGGCCCACTGACGACTTCTAGTCTGGGTCAAACCCACATGATTAATAATGGGCAGCTGCCTAGTGATCCACTATGAGATGCAGTGTAGCCATCCATAGGGAGGGGAAGGGGGAGGGAATGGGGAGGGGAAGGGGAGGGAAGGGGGAGGGAAGGGGGAGGGGGAGGGGGGAGGGGGAGGAGGAGGGAGTTCAATGCATGCCGAGGATGTGAGAACGAATGAATCGTTGTCCATCTTTTCTGTTTTGTTTCTCTCTCTCTCCAAATGAGCTACATTATTGTATCTAGAATGATGAGAAGGTAGGAGGCAAATAGCACCAACCAGGAGACAAGTTGTTGCCCATTTGAGCAGCATGGCAATACTGGTGCATTCCCAAACCACTGAGGAGGTCAAGCAAAAGGTATGACAAATAAGGGAGTGAATCAGATGTATGGAACTGGTAGGCCCTTACCTACTTGTATGATAAAAACTTCACACATAAACCCTCCCTCACACACAGACACACACACACACATACACAAGTCGCCAATGATGAGAGTCTGGCACGAAACTGATACAGAAGCAGGAATTTTGATAGCAACAACTGTGATCTCAATTGAGGGCAGAAAACAATGCAGTCGTTTTTGTTTGTTTTGCAGTCTTGCTCCTGCGAAAACATGATTAATATCGCGCTCTTTGCCTCGCGCCCCGATCAATAGGACTCATAGGCCTGAAATGTACGTTCAAGGACCCCTCGGGCAGCACAGATGTTGCTTGGCATGGTAGAACAAAGCAGCAAACAAACACACAACTACAAATGGTACAATCGAATCTAATAGACTGGCAATAATGCTACATAGAGTTCAGCAATAGTATTTTCTTGAAGCCCAGTCATGTGTAACAAACAGTCCATTACTTACATTACATTACGTTGTCTTCCGTGAACATTGTTCTTTCCACCCAATTTATTATATTCGAGCTAATACCTTTACGTATAACTACATCCCTCTGCCAAGAACACAGAGATCTATACTGAATTAGCGAGAGAGAGAAAAAAAGAGAAAAAGAACATTCTTTTTATATGAAAGATACTTCACAATGATTGCATGCCTTTTGAGCCATTGTGAAAGCACTGTGCATATCACATATGACTCTACAAGCTTTCGCTGCAAATCCTACTGTGGTCCCCTTCAAAATTACACCACTATTTCTGCAGTCTTTTCCCCGTTGATAGTGTTTCTTCCCCTCATGTATACGGTATATCTCTCTCTCTCTCCTTTTCTTTCCCTCTCTTTCTTCCCACCCCCCTCATACACTTTTACACACACACACACACACACACACACACACACACACACACACACACACACACACACACACACACACACACACACACACACACACACACACACACACACACACTCACACACTATAGGCCACTTGCAAGCTCCTCACGGTCCGCTAGCTTGCTGTGTGCCTGACCCCTGCTACCACCAGAGATCGCACACTGGCTCCAGCGCGTCTGACCAGCCAAGGATGGTTGGGCTCCACTCCAACTGATGCCTTTTATAAATCCACGTCGTCTACACTCAACTGCCCCCCCCCCCCCCCTCCATAGGCAATTGACATGTACATATATAAGAAGGAAACAGTCACAAAAATAGGAGGGGAAAAAAACTTATGGCATAGAAAAAGCAGGCAGGGAAATAGAGAGAGAGAGAGAAACGCACACACACACACACACACACTCAGAATGAAAAAAGAAAATACTGTGTAGAAGCACTTATTATGCATAAATGCACAACAAAACTGGACATGTAGGCCTATGTACATCTGTACACACATGTATACAGACACTAGCAGAGGGCAAGTGTTGCCTATGCCCTGCAAAAAAAAACAGGTTTATGACTGAATGCTGGGGTACACAGCCTACAAAGTAGGTGGATATAAATTCATAGCATACATTTCTTTAATTGGATCTGGTGTGTCAGCTACATCTTTCCTCCTCTTAAAAAATTACACTCAGCTACGATAATTATGTAGCAATATTCCTTGGTCAAAATATTTCTAGTACATATATGTATTATGTACACTGTGTACAAAATACACACTATATGCAGGGAGGTGGAAGGCGCTTCCACCTCCCTGCTATATGTATGCCTCAAAACATGTACATGTACAGTACACAAATAGCCAAATCCCACAGTGGCTGTATTCTGTGAAGACAGCGGAGGACATCTCTTGACTTCAGTGCTTTCCTACACTCCTGTGCTGAGTGTACTGTATGGCTTCTACAGCAAGTCCACTGCAGTAGCCTGGTTCATGCATGCATGCATGCACGCGTACATCCTCGCTCCACACAACCAGACTATAAAAGGGGGAAGGGGGAGAATACTCCAATACTCCTGAAATGTGGGTATTACAGAATAGGCCTACTTTGTATACGTATCTTGTCTGTCCATCTTGAGAGACCTAATGGGAGGTGGGGTGGGGTTCTGGGAGGGTTGAGTACTGAGGGATGAAGGGGGGGGGGGGCATCCTTAAATGAAAGCTGAAAAGCCCAGAAATGCCCATGCACTGAAACCCTCACAAAGAGCCCTGTTAGGTTTTCCAGCACACTCACAATAAGGTATGTTCTGTCAACACTCCAGGACCTGGCCTATTGTTCCCTGGTCATTAGTGCATAATGGAGGAAGAAGAGACAAGAAAGTTCAGCCAGGCCTGCCCCCTACAATAATGAGTCTATTCTCTACCCTCCTATGAAATGCCTTTTCAGTTGGCCTACCCAAGTGTCACTGAATACAATGTTGAGTATAGTCAGGTAAAGGTTTAGGAGCTGCAAGCATGTACCATACTAGGAAGATTTGCAGAGCAACCCTTCCAGATCCCAAGTAAGATAAAATTGGGGGAGGGGGGGGGGGGGGGGGGGCCTCTTACAATAGGATGTAGGGTATGGGCTACCCTGGCTCATGAACATGAGAAGGGTGAAGAACATGTCCAGAAATGGAGCAGAGGTGGTGGTGGTAGTGCCCATGGTTTGGGTGGTAGTGATGGGGGGGGGGGGGGCAGGGATAGTAAGATTGGCATATATATATCAGAGGTAAACTGTAAAGGGCCACTCATCATAAAGGAAGCAGGGGCATAGTGATCCATCACATTAGGAGTAGTAGAGATACAGTTGTAGTTGAGATGGCAGTGGTAGAAGCAGAAGTAGTGATGCATTAATATCGATAATTACAGGACGTGCCTACTTCTGCACTTTCACAGCAGTCTTGACTGGTAATAGAGCTTGGTCTGTGGAGAAGACATGAAAACTTTTCTGCTGGGGATGAGCACTCACACCTACCCTCCTTCCCTCATACCCATTGCCCCTCATCAGGGAGGTGAGACACCTCCCTGCCCTCATGTAGCCATTCATGCGTGGTCCTCATGGATGCAAATAGCAGAGGAACTTTTTGACAACTGACAAGGAGTCCCACACACACAAACACACCACCACCACCACTATACCCCCACCCCCTTCCCCTTCTCTAATTGGAAGGCAAGGAATCCACACAGGACTTCCAGCATCTCAAGGTATTTGTCAGTCAAGGTCAATACTCTCCCATATTATGACCAACTTGCCCAAGAAGCCGAATCTAATTCCGCACACTGCAGTTGTCCTAGACCTGATTGGCTGGCAGCTCAAGCATGTACACATGCCAATACAGAATGGACATCATAGACTTGCCCAGAATTTTATTTTTGCTAGTTTTTTTTTAAAATCTTTATTGCCATCAACTTCTTCTCTCTCTCTCTCTCTCTCTCTCTCTCTCTCTCTCTCTCTTCTCATCTTTCTTCTTTCACTATAAAATTTATCAGATCGTTATCTTCATCAGACAACTGAAGTTCAAATGTTGTTTTTCAATACAATTATCATTCCTGTGAGCATACAGCATGTACTCAACTTATTCATAGAACATTACATCAACATTATCATCTTGTTTGGCAACAAACTTTTTGCCTATCAAGCATAGGCCAATGCCATTATATGGTTCCATGGTTTTCCAAAGCAGTTTGATGTGCAAGTTAATACTACCCTGATTTTTTTTTTTTCAATTCGAAGAATATATGGTCATCATTTGAATCCCAGCACAACATGAGTACAATAAGAACATCAATTTTTGTGTGTGTGTGTGTGTGTTTTTTTGTTTTGTTTTGTTTGTTTTTTGTTTTTTGTTTTTTTTTTTGGGATCCACTATTGTAGCAATCTTTGTCCATTACATTGTATACAAATTGTGTATTTATCCCAGAAAGATATGTTGAGACCATTAAAAACACGTTTACCACTGGAACAGATCCCTTGCCGAGATCGCTTGACATCAGTCAGCCTAACATATGTACCAGCATCATACCTACAGAACATTTGTACTACTGTGTCCGTCTCAACAGCAGTTCAGCATTCAATACAAACTAAAGTAATTTTGGCATTCCAAGAGGACACTCAAGTTTATGGACATGGAACATATTGCTTTGAATATGTGAATCAATCTTAATACTATTGCCAAGAAAATGTTATAAACTTTACCGCGAAAATGACAATATTCGTCTCTAAACCAAATACAGACAAACTTCAGAACTGCATCTGGACCTCTGTCCTTGTCCAGCAGCATGAACTTCATAGTCCATCCCCGAATATTCAACACTACCCGCAAATTTTCAGTCATCTGTCACCGACTGACGCCGCAGGTTCATGGTTGCACTTGGACAAACGTAAAATGATCATGTACCTGCAATTACTTGACAGCACACTCAAGCAATGAATATCTGTGCCACATGATACTAATTACATCTTGGAGATCTGAACAGCGACTATTTTCCCCCACAAACTCAAGTACATACTGTATACATCCCACACAAGCTCTGCAAACTGTGGCCTCATACACAGTCCTAATTACATTCCACTTTCAAACTGCCCAATCATTACAAGTTTTTCACAACAGTGTCCCCTTACAAATTAACACCCCCCAAAAAACCCCTGCATAATATCAAGACTGAAGTGACTTCAAGTGACATGATCATCCGGACAGGCTTGCTACCTACACTGTATCAAAGTGTAGTACCTTCTCTCAAGGATTTTTGCATGAAGGACAAATAGTGTGTGTGTGTGTGTGTTGGGGGGGGGGGGGGTAGAGCATTAGCCTGGTTGAAAACTGCATTCAATAGAACCAAAGAGGTAGAAGCATGAAACAGCATCAGCAAGATGGCCAGTTTAAAAATAATACACACTTGCAGCAGACATGCAACATATCTGCATTAACACTTTTTTTCTCAGCATGGAGAAGACATACATGTATAGAGAGATGATATTTTTGCTATTGCAGGAAAAAAAAAATGAACAAAAGGTTAACGACACTGTGGTTAACATCATTCAAAGCTCCCATAAAAAGGCACTGGGCCACCACCTTTTCCAATGTCAATGACACCAAGAACTTTTAACTTGCTGGAATGTACTACCAACTGGCTCCATTTTTCTTCACCCTGAATAGAAAATCTTGAAAGAGTGGGGAAAGAAAAGAAAAGAAAAGAAAAGGAAAAAAAAATAATCATCACAAAATTACTGGCTGCTGGGAGAACCAGAAAAAAAGGGGAGAGAGTGGAAAAGGTCGGTCGCTGACTCTCCCCATCAGGTGTGTCATTCACCGCAAGAAGCCGATCGCTACGGCAACAGGTGTAAATGGAAGAGCCAATAATAAAACCCAGCATGCTGAATACATGGGTGCTTTGCTATGCCACAGGTCTGAACTGCAGCGCAGAGCTCCGCAATGACTACTCAGGGGTGGGAGAATATAAAAATAACATAAATATTCCGTACGAACACTAGATAACACAATGTGGATGGGCCGCACTCATTGTACACAGAATATTAGGCCACATGCAACACATTTGAAATATATAGAAATCTCCCAATTGAAGGGCTCCCTGTTTCTCAAGACAAATAACGGAGGTGAGGAAAGTGTCTTCCATGCCTGTGAAGAAGACGACCAGAGAAGACATGGGGACTGATGCAACTTCATACACTGTCCAGAACCTTTTTATGTGTGATTGCTATATTCAGTGCAACACAGGTGGATTGCACATTTACTGTACCGGTATCTCATTATGGGTTCTCAACAGAACTACTCCAAATAATCAGTACATACAAATAGAGGATACAAATACATGTAGTAAAATGTAAAATCATTAACACCCAAACATGCCACAAACACACACGTTGCATACACACAAACATGGCCCATTCTTCGCTTTTGTAATGTTAGCATGATGAACTTGCAGAGTGCCAAGTGCCATTGTATATTACTCAATGTAGGCTCCTGCATATTATGTACGCAGTTATAAACCTACAGAATTATAATCAAACACGAATTTCGGTCATCATGTATGAAGGAATTGATAATTTCTATCTCTGAAGACACGAAAACATACTTTGACCATGGCAGGACTACAGTACATCTTGCAGAGTTAAACCTCGTCTAAACGGTCAGTCATCAGATTCAGCATGATCAAGCCATTGGCACACACAAGTGATAATTTTGGTGCCTGGTCACCACGTACAATTTGTATACCAACACACCATGCAGTGATTTGAACACAGCATATTTATGATGCGAGTGATAAAGCAGTCCAAACAAGACAAAGGGTTTTGGACAAAATGTTCAATTTGGAACTACATAATGCATGCAGTCAAAATGCAAAGTCTGGGAATCCGCCTGATCTCCCGACCAACCACACTGGAGCAACCATTCGGCCTGGTTTCTCTTGAAATAGGCATTAGTTAGCAAATGTGAGATAGAAACATTAAACAAATACAACAACACAGGGCATTACCAGGCATGAACAGACTCTCAGTCATCACTTATCTCTGCGCCCAGGTCAGAAGGGTGAAAGGTCAAGTCACGTCTCAGATGGCTCTCTCTTCAGATTTCTTACCACCCTCCCCTTTTTCTCCCTCCAACATTTTCCTCACATCTTTCTCGCTTTTCATTTCTTCTACCCTCAATACTTCCAGACCTTTACCTCGCTTTCTTTTGAATAGGAAAATAAAACTATGCAATATTTATATGCATGTGCATGCTACACATGTTGAGTTTTAACAGGGAGGTGGGAAGAGATCCCACCTCCCTGGTTTTTAAAGGGATGGTATAGTATTGGTGGAGATGAGAATTGGGCTTTTAACTTTTTGCGAGATACCAAGAAAACACTTATGAAATAGTACAGAGCATACCATTTTAAGAGGAATTCAGAGTTTATTTGATGAAAATCAGGTTTGGAATGACTGAAACATCCAAAAACAAAGTAAAACAAAATGATCGTATATAAAAGGTGGGTCCCACACTTTATCAGAATTGCTCTGTTTTGGATATCTCAGCCATTTCAAAAACCAATTTTTATCAAATAAACGTTGAATTTCTCATGGAATTACATGCTCTTTTATATTTCACAAGAGGTTTCTCATTATCTCACCAAAAAATGTTAGAAATCTGAAATTAGGTCTCAACCAAAACTATACCATCCCTTTAAGCAGTGGGGCTCTTTATAGAAAAAGGGAGAAGCAGGGAAGGGAAAAACACAGGAAAAGATGGAAGATGCACGTTAGGCACATACAAATTGTAGGCTTACATTCTTATCTCCATCATGTGCAGACATACAACTACCAATTTCTGCTTCTTGTCATGTGAAAGGCTTTCCAACCATTTTTTTACCTTGGACAATGTGCAGTAACTACTAAACTCTGATAATATTTCACGAAACATCCAGAAAGTGTGTGTGCGTATGTGTGCGTGTACACAGTACATGGATTGGCGCACATGCTAGAAACACCCCTTCACTTACAAAGGCCAATTGCAAGCCACAATCTCACAGCACAATCCTATGTGACAGTCGTCCCTGTGGTCAAGAATCCCTTCTTCGCCTGTAAGGGGGAGGAGGAGAAGAAGCTTTGCCCCTTTCCACGGCCTCCGAAAAGGTAATCAACGCAGCTTATTTCTAGTCGTCTACCTCTTCTTCTTCTTTTTCTTTCTATTTATCTCTCTCTCTTTGCCATCTTCACAGGGGTTGTGTGCCAGTATTATTGACGCCAGGACCGACTATCTCTTTAGCTATGCCACGCTGTTTACTGACGGCTCATTGTGTACAGGGGGAGAGGGGAAAAATCTTTGTTGTCCTGTTGAGTAACTCCTGTGACGTCAAACCTATCTGTCCTTTAGAGAGATTAGCGAAGGAAAGGACATCTTCACCCCCCCCCCCCACACACACATACGTACCATCACCACTACCACTACCACCAATAGGCCTGCTTCTTTGAATAAATCGAGCAGAGAAAAGGTCTACAGAGCACATAGGGAGGAGTTTGGAATGAATGAGATAACTGGTGCAACACTGTGGAATCAATAGAGAAAGATTATTGGGTCTCCTTTTTCGTACCTTGATTAGCAATATTCATGAATACAAAGAGTTAACTACAGTTCTGTGTCCCTGCTTCTTCTTTTTTTTTCTTTTCTTTTCTTTTTTTTCTTTTTGTAGCCAAAGGCCTACCAGGTCTTCAAGTATGATGAAGGTTAGATTTTTTGAAGGTGTCGTTTCCGGTGAACCAGCTTTACACATAACAGAAATCAAAAGTTTCGACCAAGTAGTCTAAAATTTGTGGATTAAGCAAAGTACATGGTCGGAAGGAGTTGAAACCCACATCATTTCAGACAAACCACCTTCAGAAAGACAAGCCTCACTGAAAACAAAAGCGCAGAAACTTCTCTGACATCAGGGTTAAACTCACTGTTTCATCAACAGATTTACTTGACAGACTGCATCCTGTAGGAGTACAATGTGACGTGTAGGCCTGCATTTGAGCTGCACACTGCACTACCACACTAAGGACATTTGAACGCACCTTTAGTTGAAGGGGCAAGTTATCCCCACCAGCGGGGGCTAGGTGTTCCTACTAGGCAGGTCTCACCTCCCTGTTCCTACTGACTTCATCACCACTTTTACGCAGCAGTCACTTTTGATATATTTGCACATGAGTTCAAAGCAATGTCTTTTTTTAATGCTTTGTCCCTTTCTGTCCATTGCTAAAGTCACAACGACCTTAAGAAATTACCAACAAATCCCATGTTCCGCCAGTAAATATGCTGTCTGTTTTGTTGTTGTTGATGTCTAAAAAGGAACTTGATAAAAATGCCTTAGCACTGAACAAGTAGGCCCTCCTTGTATACAATGACAATGTCATAACTGGATTTAGAATTCTCAATTTTTGCTTTGAATATTTATTATTGATACAGTATAAGGATTTGGGAAATGGAAAGTGACTTACTTTGAAAGTCAACAAAAAAAAAAGAGGGGGAAAACACAAACCAAACAACATTGAGACGTCACTGTATGATTGATGGTGATTGAAAATATGCCAGGCGCTGTAAGCAATTTTGAAAGAAAGAGAGAGAGAGAGGGGAAGAGAAGGACAGCCAGTGAAAAAAGGCCGAGAGAGATTATGATGGAGCGGAAGAGTGAAGAGGGAAATCAGGGAAGAACAGAGCAATGGCTTCATTTGGACCATAGTCGCCCTTTTGCCATGCATGACCACTCGCCGGACAGCCTGGTGCCCGAAGCTGCAGGGGGAACAATGGCTCCAACAGAGGGGTTGGCGAGCCCTTTCACCGACAGAGACTTTGGGGGAAAGAGGCCTGAACAAGTAGGGGTGAACAGGAGAGATGCACTGGTAGTTGGATGAAAAGGGGGGGGGGGGGGAGGGAGGGGAGGGGTAATAGGCAAAGGAAAGGGAAGTGAAGGACAGAGGGATGAAGAGGAGAAATGGAGGAACAAGCTTTAAAGGGGCACATTGAAGACATCAGACTGAATAGATGTAGTTCTGAAGGTTGCAATGGTGGGAAATAATTTGACAATAAATGGCTTGAACTTTATATAACATGCAGGGTTGTGAGGTGGTTGTTCTTTTTTTTTTTCTCTCTCTCTCCTTTTCCTGCCATGACAAAGATGTTTTTCAGAGTCACTCCATTTTACAGAAACTGTCACCATACATCATGAGGAGATGTGGTACAGTGCCCACAAACAAACATGAGTAGTCGAACTCCGCACTAAACTCCACACTGATCTACGGAACAGTAACCACCACAGGTGCCACAAACCCAGGCATGCCCTGACTGCAAGCCACAGCCCATCGGTAGCATGATACAGAGTGGATTCACAGCTAGAAACACTGCTTCTTTTTTATTTTGCTACGGAAAAACACAAACTCCCCCCAAAAATATCTTCTTCACTGCAACTTTGCAATGCGATTCATGCCAAAGTGTGAGTAGGAGCACTGGTTTTTTAACTCTGGAGCAAGCAGCAACATCAACACGGCAGTTGCATTAAATGATCACCACGGTAACTGACATGTTTACCCTTGTACTGTAACTCCTGAAATAATTTCAAGCCAGCAGAGATTTAACCTTGTAAAGGATAGGACTGAAAAATTGCTATGTAAACTCTCGTGAAGAGTGGTATCCATTTGCTACAGGGACCCAGATAATTCGCTAGAATCCCCGGACGTCTAATCGGAACTATTGCATTGATATGCGCTCGCTTTCTGCGGTATTGGATGACACACAGGTTTCTTGCAACAATGTGGGATGGTTCAGGGATTAGTGAAAAATCCAAACAACCTTTGCTGCGGTTCTGCCAAACCAGCCACATTGTCACGCATTTGGGAATTTTCCAAAGGTACATGTAAAGGAGAAATGATAGAATCTACCCACCTGTAGGCTGTAGGCCTGAAGAGATTTTGGTGCACAGTGCACATGTCTTCATCTCTTCATCCAGTAAAGTATTGAGCATACTGTACTATGACATGACCCAGACTCATGCTAAAAGCATTTTCCAACCTCTGCACACACACACACACACATAACTTTAGCACCCACACTCCAGCAGTACTGGCATCATGAGCATGGAATAGGGAACATATTAAACTGATGCTGAAGTACAATCTAACCATAGCTGAAGCATACTCTAAACAAGATGAAGGTAACCAAGGAAACACCAATGAGAGCTAATTGATTGCATTTTCAACAATTCTTTTCACTAGGCCTCACTCAGGAAAAGACACTGATGGCTTTTACCAGGAAAACAAACAAACAAACAAACTAAATAAGGGAATAATAAACAAAAGGGTGGCCGGAAGAGTCTGAGAGAATGCATTCACGAGAAGTTATTGAGGGGAATCTCATTGAGATGACAGGAACTGTGCTATAATTACGTCCTGCCGAATGGTGGTGGGGACGGGTAGTGGGAGGGGACAACCCTGATGAGATCAATACCACCAATTGCCATGTTGGATTAGGCAACAGAGGCAAGATCGATCGATTTCCACAAGAGGACGGCCGGACGGAGAAGTTCAATGGAATGGAAGCGGCATCACTAGCGGGTGGTCTTCCCTTGTGTGAAATTTACACAAACACACATGAACACACAAACACACACACACACACATCTAATGCCTGCTGGAGGTAAATACGCTGATCTTGAAGAGCGACAGAGCAATGCTGGACGACATCGAAACCGCCTATTGACAAGGCTGGGAACATCTTCGTGCAACATTCTCGACCGCGTGCGATGCCTATATATTTTGTCATGTAAATTTCGAGTCTGCTTGTGCCTGCATTCAACATGCATACATATACACACTAACACACACTGTTCATCGCCCCCCTCTTCCAAACTGCTATGTCTCTCTCCCTCTCTCTTTCTTTCTTATTTTCTCTCCATCTCTCGAGAGGCTTTCCCCTCATTGAAGGGGAGGATGAAATACTTCGTAGCTAACCCTTCAAAGATCACTCCTCTCCTAAATAAATCAGCGACTACCATCTGAGGAATTCAAATTGAATTTAAAAGAACTTCAGCAGGTGCCCACTCAATTTGGAAACCTCTGCCTCAGAGTCTTCCCCTCCTCCCGAACAATAAATTACCCCGCCGCTGGAACAGCAAGGAGAGAGAGAAGAGAGAAAGATGGGAGGACAATGGCAGGAGACTAGCAAAGAATCAGCAAACACAAGAAATTCTGCTGTCTTGGATCTGCCAGCATTCACAGCACAGTTTCCACTCTCGGCTACACGCACGGCTTCTCTCCACAGACATGCAAGCACGATTGGAGAGTGAAACTTTCTAATTTTCCTTTTCTCTTTTTTTTTTTTTTACAATCCATTCTACTTTGAACTGACACAAAACTGTATATCCAAGAGAGTCAAAGCTGAGAGTTGGGGGTCTTACAAGTGTATGTCTGTATTCCAACATTACATGTGATGTACATACATGTAGTAGGCCTACCGGGAAATTTTTTTTTTTTTTTTTCAAATTTGACAAACAAACACACACCTTTCTTTCACATTGCTCAAAATGTACACAATGCAAATGTCCCCCAAAACCCAAACATTACATTAAGCATACACGTAGGACCCTATATTGTGCAAATTAGTGGACAATCCCAGTTTATCGAGGACTGGGAGAAATGCGTCTTCACAGATCACTCCGTGGGGAAATGTTTTATTAGAACATCTCACTAAACAAATCATGGCAGTGGTTGGGGTTGTCTGACAAGATGTGGGCTCACTTCACTGCAACAACTCTATCAATATGATTCAAACGAATACACAAACTTGTGCATGTTCGATTATCAGTGATTTTCAATAGGGGTGATCAAATTATTGCACTAGTAGTAGTTCTATGGGAAAAAGGTGAATACACTCCCCAGTTACATTTTAGGCATTTCAAAAGTGTCTATCTGTGCCTTTGCCATGGTGTGTGTGTGTATGTGTGTGTGTGAGTATCTGTGTTCAATAAGGCAAGGGGGGAACGTGCCCAAATGTGTTTAAGGACCAGGAATCTGGGCTTTGTGTACACTAGTAAGGCTCTTCTGGAGCATCAATAGAATCCCCCCACCGCCGCCGCTGCGCTCCTCTGCCTTGGAAGGGAGGCGAAGAGTGACCCCGCTGTATTCCATGGCAGGGAGTGTTTACCTTTGCCTGTGGCCCTGCACGCCAGCGAGTTTGCAAGGTGGGGTGGGGATACAGGGGAAAGAGAGGGAGAGAGTTTGAGGGCGGATTCTATGTAGTAGGGTGGAAACTGAAAACATTTGTTGTCCATACAACATCTGACCAGATACTATTTTGTAGCAAGCATGATGCTACTGCC
Organism: Diadema antillarum; assembly: GCF_040938485.1. Taxonomy (NCBI): domain Eukaryota; kingdom Metazoa; phylum Echinodermata; class Echinoidea; order Diadematoida; family Diadematidae; genus Diadema; species Diadema antillarum. The sequence goes on along the minus strand of NW_027272311.1, from coordinate 7,234 downwards.
ACTACGGACAACGTTGGTATTCCTTTGCAATGGCTTTCTCTACATCCTCATACTCATTATCCCTGGGAAGATATCTTGCGCAAGAGTCACGGGCGTTCTTTCTATTCATTCACTTGATGTGTGTGCAACTTTCATCATAATACGTGGTACTTCCTTTAAATCATTAGAAACCACAAGTCAGAGGTAAAAAATTTCATTTCAATCTTTGTCTTCCAGATGTACGAAGACATTTTCACGAGGGGGAAGGGAAAAAAACTCATTCGCACACATGAAAGAGGTACTGATTGCAGTGTAGTCACACCAGGGTTCTATGTTCAGCAATATTTATTCTATTGCTAATCCATTCATCGACAGAGTAGGCCTATGTACATCAGATATGAAGCATAATACTGTGATTGTATCTCCCTCCCAAATGCCTTCAACTCCCCAACCCAATCATATGCTCTTTCCCTGTCTCACTCCAATGCAGTCACATCTAGAACTCTCCCTAAACCCCCCCCCCCCCCCTTCGCTCAAAATTCTCTCAACACAAAAGCGTACCCAGCATGCAGCTGATTGAATGTATTGTTGCACAAGAACGGCAAGCAGAGCATCAAAATACATTGCAAGAAAAGGGTGTCTCTGGGCTGCACAAGACGCGGTGGTACAGGTTACTGTGGTATATAGTAGTGTGTGTACTGGCTTGCTGTCCATTGCTGATGCTGCCTTCCCACAATGGGCAGAAGGTGTAGTCAGGTCCCTTTGCCTGTACATGTCTTTCAGAAAAGTAGTAGCAGGCTTGCCCAAACCAACACAGTACATCTGTGCTGTAGTTTCTGAAGTACTATTGTATTAATTAAGCTCCTGGGTGGGTTTAGCCAGGCCAGATGATTTTTCCTAGGAGATGTGCATTTTTAACAATCTTGAGACTGACAGTAACATAACACTCCTCCTGCCTGCTTCTAAAGGCAGTCCCACATCCCTGGCTCTCACTAGTCACGCCACCCACTTTTATCGATACATCATCATTTTCTAAATCTTGGTCATATTCAGGCTACAACATCAAGGAATTAATCTCACCTCCAGCTATGGCATTGACATGGTAAGTTTTGTTTTCAACAGATCATACAGGACAGAAGTTGTAATTACTGAAGGTCCTAACAAGGAAAACTGGCTACATTTTCCGACACTTCCTCAACAAGAACCACTCTGGTTAACGGTGGAGAGGCCACCATCCGCACAGCTGACTGCGCGCCTTAACCCCCACACCATCAGCCATGATGAGATGGCAGGGAAAGTGGTGTGGTACTGAAGCTGTCAGCGGATATAATCCCCCTAAATTACAACAGCCTCAGCACTCCGTATCAAGTTTCATACTTTGAAATCACACCGAACAGTCAATCTCGGTTCCCCTCAATACCAAGGGGGCCAAACTCGGTAACCTCTTGAGTGATCGAAAAAAGACATACCAGTACCCTCCTTTTCGATATGAACTTCTTGGTTTCAGGACACAGCAAAATGCTATCTCTGATTTTTCTGCCTTTCTTTTATTCACAAGAAAGAAAGAAAGAAAGGACAGGTCAAAAAGACAGAACAGAAAAAAATTCAAATAGATCTGATTAAAAGAAAAGCAATACAAGTCGACAAAATAGGAGTTTGTGTCCTTATGATACCCATTCACTATGAAAGACAATTGGTGTCATGATTGCTGGATTCTACCACTCGTGGTATTAAAGCTAGAGGAAGACATACAAATTGTAGGTGCCTATATTGTGCATATCTGCAGAGCCCAACTTGCTACTGCCAGAAGAAATAGGTCTATTATCACACTCATGTACGAGGACTTCCAATGACTTATTAGGCATTACCAGGGTATTGCAACTAGGCCTTGCTTGCTTTGATTTCTGAAATTCTATTTCATCTCGGGGGTTTCTCCCTTCCGCAGTCTTTCCCCTTTGCCGATTTTTTCTGTGGTTATCGCACTGGCAGCAGCTGAACCCACGACCCCACGACCCAAAGATCCTGGCAAATCCCGTCACTAACCAGAATGAGAAACCCCGAGGGCAGTGCGACGCCCGGATGAAATGAAAATACATCCATGACGGAGGCACGGAGGCGAGGGCTGGGCCAAAATGAAATTATGCTCACTGTTGCAGCGTCTGCTTCAATGAGTAACAAGCACTGGAACACTGCACTACCTACAGCAGAGCTAATATTGCACAAGGCTCGGAATCTCAACATACATCCGAAAGCCTTGTTCGCCCTGTGTGTGTTTGTCTATGTGTGAATTGTGGAACTCTGTGTGTATGAGTGTGTGGTGTGTGTGTCTGTGTGTGTGAGTGTGTGTGTGTGTGTGTGCAAGCCAGTGTAAATAGGCACAGCAGAAGATGTTAACACTGCATCCCAGCCAGCCCAGTCGAAGAAGACGAGCGTCGATATTTTTGCGGGGCAACGGGAGAAGTATCATCTTGATGAAGCTAAGCATCCTGCTACCCTGATTACACTGAAAATTTGATGAGGATTCCTTATTACTCCCAAATTCCTTGATGCAGCATTAAGTGCAGCCTGACTTGTTTCCTATATTTCATTTAGTCGTGCTTCAAAAGGTAGCAGCACTCCTCCGAGAGCTTCCCAATTTTTGCAAAGTGGGAGGACGGCATCAGTCAATATTCAAATCATCAGACGACGGTGCTGAGAGGAGAGATGAAGGGATGCTCTTCCAACTTCTGATTTGTTGTTGTTACGCAGTTCCTCCCTGTCGAGTTGCCTCATAGCATTTTTTCTTTTTTTTTAAAGGAAGAAAGACAGATGCTGCGTCTCACTTTACAAACATCTTGGTAGTCCCAAAAACTTTGACATCAACTCCTGCCATGCTTTCCTCATATCTGAAATATTCATCTAATATTCAACTCACTTGAGATGCTGAATGTACAAATTGTGATCTCAACGTAATTCTTTGGCCTAATTGTTTACTCCTTTAATATATAGTGTGCCGAAGAGATAATGGGGCCCGAATCCCTGAAAACACTGCATGTTAGAAGGTTTCTTTATACTTCATGAACAGCCCTTAATCTTGTGATGTTTTGAAGCGAGTAACTAATTCCATAATAGGAATTCATTTTTTTTTTTTTTTTTTACATGATCATGCCCTGGTTACAATAATAATAACAGCAATTTATTGCCTTCATCTTACTTGTAACTATAATTTGAAACCCAATATCATATGTCCTGGGCCAATTCTGATGGTGGAAAAAAGGAAAGAAACAAGGAAAATATGACTCGCTGCGGGAACGGACCTAGAGAGATGGGTCAAGGGTCAAAACTTGTTGTTTGCATTAGATTATGCCTCTCTTAGACAGGGACTACCCTTACTTGCGGAGATCCCACTAAAACTTACAGCTTAGGTTATGTCTCTCTTTTTAAATCAACACGCTGGTCTCTGTTCTCTCTCTCTCTCCCTTTTTCTCCATCTCTCTTTCTCTCTCACTAACCTTAAGACATATAAGTCAGTATGCCCAAATGATGTGCCCACGTGCTTACAGTTTTGGAGAAATACACTCCAGTTAAAGCATTTTTTACACTGCACAGCAGCAAACACGCAACAGAACATTGAAAAATCACACAGAAATTTGAGCAAACCATTCTGTGCATTGAAAATGCGTATCTTAGTCCACTTTACATATATATGTAATAAATGCAACTTGTTATATTTTCCGTCATTCTCCATGGGCAAACTTGTACCATTCTACCACCACTTAGTATAACCCATTGGTGGCACATCATTGCTGTATCCACACATTCATACAGTGTGTTCTCTATGGGATGACGTAGATCTTTACATACAAATCTGCCTACACTGCATATAAGAGTAAAAAATAATTCCAGGAATCGTATTTCCCAAACAAAGCTTACAGCAAGCATGTCAGTCTGTGTGTGTGTTTGTTTGGTTGTTTGGTTGTTTCTTTTCATGCTCAACGCAGCCATGACCAGAGACAGACATCTCGTGAACATACCTCCTTCCCATTAACTTGACACTAACAAAAGAAGAGTTTATAAGAAGCGAGATTTACAAGCACATGTATGCAAAAAGGATGCCCTGAACAGTAAACAGACACCCAACCAAAGATACCTAAGATACATATAGGCAAGCTCCTTTGTTTTGAATGCATTATAGCTGTCATAACTCAGTCTTTGAGCTCACTGCCAACTGCCGAGTGATGAGTGAGAAAAGCTCCCTTGCAATGATACTCAAACAAAGCAAAGAGGGAGCGTTTCTTGACTATATTGTGCATTAGGCCTACAGCTATTTTGTTTGGTTGGGTGTTCTAAATAATGTATTTTATTATATATAAACAAATCAATCATTCATTTAAAGTTTAGGCCTACAACCAGAATTCCAAAAATAGAAATATGCAATTTTCAAAATGCACCAAGCCCATGGCAAGAATAGACCTGCAAATTGGTAAAGACAGACATATCAAAGAACCTGTCAGGTGTTTTAATCATATTACAGTGTAAGTATTATGCAAATAGACCTGTTCATAGTTCCACTTTGCGCATGAGCAGAAAAAGGTCATTTGTACTAAACAGGCATTTTGGTTTGTTAATTCACCGAGATAAGCATCGGTGATGTGATGATTATTCATGTATCCTTATATCGATATAGGCCTACAAAGATGGTGCTTGCCAGCACATCCACCTGACAGCCAGCCAGATATTTGGCAATATCAAAAAAAAAAAAAAATGTTGTTAATGCATTCAATACAAAACAATGAAATAGATGCTTCCTGAAAATGTCAACAGGCCATTCTGGTCACTTGGTCTAAACACAAGTTCATTTTTTGTTTGAATATGAATTCCGTAAATTGTTACGTCGAGCAAGCTTGTGCATTATGTCGCTGTGAAAACGAGTGAAGTGCCTAACCAACTGAGAAAAGAGAAAGGTTATTTGTACCAATGTGTACATGAGCTAATTACGAACTGGCTTATCACATCTTCAATTTTCATTCAAATATTTATTGGTGCAAGCACAGTCAATTTCGAAGTTGTGTAGGAGTATGCCGACTGACTTGCTTAGCCGAATCTCAGCTCTTGACAAAAATTATTCTCTGTAACAAAAAAAAAAAAAAGGTCCCACTAACGCTCGACTGCCAGAGGACGGCGAAGCATAAAAATTCCACAGTATCTAAAAAGTAGATCAACTGCACAGTAAAACCACATTTAGGATCGTAGCTCCTTTCCAGACCATGTGTTACACTTGTGCGACAAAGTTTAGCACCACACGGTACCATGCTATCATTTCCATGTTTCATCATAATTCTGGGGGCTATTAGATTGGGGGGGGGGGAGAAAAAAAAATGGCCTTAACAACAAAAACTGCCAAATAAGAAAAAATACATGAAAAAATGCCCATGCTTCACATCTTGTCAACAGTGTAAATTTATTGACTGTGCAAATGTTTGTTTTTCACATCTCATCTCAAAGTCATAAGCCCCTCAAAGTGAGCAAACAGTACCAGGTAACTCTGCACCCACATGCTTCCTTTTTCATCTCTTTCTTCTTTTTTTTTCTTGCAAGCACCCTCCCCTTTCTCTATTTGCTCTTCCCCCACCCCTCCTCTCTTTCTCTCCCCTTTCTCCGCACTGCTCTGTACTTGTGAACACTGTACCACGCAGTCACCGGCTATAGGTTGCAAACACGCCATGTTTCGGAATCAACACAGCTTCTGCACTTATCCACACAACGCCTGCGTTGAGTTGATGATACGATGCGAAGGTTTGTGTGTGAATGTACACACGAGCGCTAGGTTACAAATGGCCACTGTGTGACCAAGAGGTGAGTCCGAGAGGGAATATGTTCGGTGCCGCGCGTACCGTTTTAGAAGTTGAACATAAGGGGGGGGGGGGGGGGGGTTGGGGTTGCTGGGAATTTCGTTTGTCGCGAGGGAGCATAAGCTGACAGCCACACACTTCTCATAGGGGTAGGGTGAGCTAGAATAAATGGTTTTCAGTGTTGACCTACGTGTCACATGGGCAAACACAGCGAGTAGCAGTCACGTTTGTTTATAGCGGAGAAAAAGAGAGGTCAAATTAGTGGAGCGGCCTCATTTGTCGGATAAGGCATCTCCCTGCAGCCTAGCGAATTATTCAGCTGATTTACAAATCTGCGCATTTATTACCTGCCCACTCAATAAATTCTTATGGATGGTATCTACTAAGAGTGGTCGGTGAATCGGTACAATGTGATGGAGGGCAAGAGATGAATAAAAGATCTACATGTATCACGACTCTGAAAATGGTCTTCCCTAGACAATTAATTTACTCCTTTATGACCAAAACACACACACAAGAATATTTATCATCAGTGGCAAAATGAAACAAAATAAATCGCATTTTGGCCAACTAAATGGAGAAGAGGCCAGGTTACCTCAAGGCCGATCCTATAATTTCCACATTACATTCCCTGTTTATACTTTAAGAATACAACATTCTGCTATTTTTATGTGGCAGCCTATTAATCCCTTATGATGCCCCCCCCCCCCCACACACGCACCTACACACACCCATACAAAGAGAAGGGAGTCATAAAGTGAGAATTCTGATAAAGCTCACAGGGGATCTGACCAAGGTGTGCTCTGTGGTACATTCACAGAAATGTAATTCCCTGATCGCTCGTAATAACCCTAAGTGACCGTAAATCCAATGCTATAGGTCACACCATTCCGTCCATTAAACATTCTAATTTTGGAGATAAGTCCCCAGGAGCACATGGCATTCAATGGTACTTCAGGTCACTTTTCACTCTTCACAAAATTGGTTAGACTCCCTCGTAATGTGAGTCGTATTCATTCAACCGCATTCAAATTGGGACTCACCCGGTTGATTTCAACTTGTACGCAGAGTGCTATTTTCTCTTTTAAAGAAAATGGATTCATTATTAAGTACTTCTTCATTCAATTCCACTTGTGGATGCCTCCACTAAACTTTGAATGACTTGTATCTCAAAATCAACACAAGTGACACAGACAGAATCGGGGGTGGGGGGGGGGGTTGATGGAAGACACGGGGGAGGATGTTGCATTAGATAATGGTGGTGATGATGATGAGCGGGAAGAAGCTTGGAGCCATGTCCTAAAACGAAACATGAAAATGTGAATACACCCACAATTCCTGCACAGAATACGTCATGACTGCCCCCTTCACTACTCCACACATCAGTCTTCTTTGATGTTTAATGACTCGCCATGTTTTCTAAG
>NW_027272310.1:377500-390224 GCF_040938485.1 Diadema antillarum | reverse complement strand
CATCACTACTGGACCTTTTCGCGCGCTCAAAGCGCACTAGCTTTACATAACGGGAGCCAGTCAAAAACTATGCATGTCGTTCCCAATGTCCGCTCGGATTTCTGTGTTATACATTCTCTATTGTCATCGTCTCGGAAGCCCTCGGAGACAACCAATTTGTCCTCATTTACATGTTATGTGTGTTCCATGTTTCTCTTCGTTGTCACTGAACTTTCTCGTCTACCTTGTACTGCTCTCTTTTCCTCCCTGTTCGTCTTCTTCGCAGCGATCCTCTGTCCATCATGATTTTGACAAATTTCATGTTCTTTGGCTTCTTCAGTATCCTACCTCACTCTGTTGGTTGATTATTTTCTTGCAATGCTCACTCGTTCCTGTAATTGCGGATTGTCTGACAACACAAACTCTCATAGATATGTCCCACATTTACAATGGCTAATTTCCCAAATGCTCCGTTTAGTTCTCTATCAAATGATGACTTTTTTGAGCTTTTCAGGCAAATAAGGTTAGAATCAGATTCAGTTGGTGGAGCATCTACTTCACGATCAATGTTTTATGACAATTCTGTCGCTGACAATTTAAACTCTTCCGTAAATGAATTGCCCTCTGACTTCAGTGAAGAGTTAAATGAAAATATGTCGTGTAATTATATTACGGTGAATCAATGTAAAGATATGTGTAATAGTTTTTCTAATGATATATTTTCTTTGTTGCATTTAAATATTCGGAGTTTGAACAAACATTTTGATGAGTTCAAATTATTTTTAGAGACTGATGCTGATCAGTCTTTCTCTGTTATTGGTTTAAGTGAAACCTGGTTAAATTCTAACTCTGAAAGTTTTTTTTTCGATTGACGGCTATAAAATGTTTGTCAATAATAGACCCGATAAGAGTGGTGGAGGTGTTGCACTTTATATATCGCATACTTTTGAATGTATTGTTCATGATGATATTTCGAGAATGGATAATATTGTTGAATCCCTTTTTTTAGAAATTTGCATACCAGGAATTAGAAATATTGTGGTAGGCATTATGTACAGACCTCCCAACTCCAATATCAAGGATTTTTTAACTTACCTTTCTGATTTGGTAAAATCCCCTGTTTTTAAAAACAAGGATTGTTTCTTCCTCGGCGACTTTAATATTGACTTACTTAAGTCGGGAAATGATACTGTCGCAAACGAGTTTCTTCAGACATTTTTGTCCTCCTCTTTTCTTCCGCTTATTTCGAAACCCACGCGTGTCACAGATCACTCTGCTACCCTTATTGATAATTTGTTTAGTAACACCCTACCCCTTACTGATTCTTATATAATTCTTTGAGATATGACTGATCATTATCCAATTATGACTCATTTTGCTCTTAAAACCTCTGTTAATAATGTTAATTTTTTTAGATCTCCTTTATTAAGTCGTAGAGTTTCGTCTGAAAAATTAGCTAGTCTTGATGCGGTTCTCGAAAATGCTGACTGGTCTAGAGTATTTGAAAGTGATGACATCAATTTGTCTTTTGATTATTTCATGGAAATATTCAATTTTCATTTGGATAATGTAATTCCAGAGCAAAAAAAGAAACCAGACTATAAAAAGACTCCTAGATTACCGTGGATTTCAAAATCAATTCTTCGGTCGATTAACAGGAAAAATCGATTATATTATAAATACAAATTGGAAAAAACTGAGCGATCAAAACATAAATACACTTCATATAAAAATACCCTAACTATGATTTTACGTTCCGAAAAGAAAAAATATTATTTTAAGCAACTGCAAAGATATAAGTTTGATATGAAAAACACTTGGAATGTTTTAAAGCAAGCTATGAATGTTTCGAGTAAACATTCAGCTATTGATAACATTAAGTTGAATGATGAAATCATCAGTGACCCTGTTCACATTGCAAATGTTTTCAATTCTTATTTTTCAAAGATAGGTGAAAATTACGCCCAAAATATCCCTGCGTCAATGCATCACTTTACTGAATACCTAGATCAGTGCCATCCCAATTCTGTTTATTTTACTCCAACCAATAGGCATGAGATTATGGATATTGTATCTTCCTTTAAGAACAAGAGGAGTTCTGGTTATGATGACATAGATAATTGTATTCTTAAAGGTGTTATATCTTCAGTTGCTGATCCACTTGTTCATATTTTCAATTTATCAATTTCTAATGGTGTGTTTCCTGATAAGATGAAACTGGCCAAAGTAATTCCATTATTTAAGAAGGGTGACAAATATGAAGTCAGTAATTATCGTCCAATTTCATTATTATCATCGTTGTCCAAAGTTTTAGAGAAACTCATTTATAAGAGAACTATTAATTTTTTAAAGTTGCATAATATTTTGACTAATTCTCAATTTGGTTTTCGAGAGAAGCATAATACCACTCATGCTCTTTTATACTTTGTTGATCAAGTGGCTCATGCAATTGATAATCACTCTCATTTAATTACTATTTTCTTGGACTTCTCCAAGGCCTTCGACACAGTTGATCATGATATTCTACTCCACAAGTTATCACATTACGGAATACGTGGGAAGGCCTTGGAGTGGTTCAGGAGTTATTTAGGAAATAGAAGACAATTTGTTACAATTAAAGACAATTTTTCAGTAATAAGAGAAGTGAATTTTGGCGTTCCACAAGGAAGTTTATTAGGGCCACTATTATTTATTATTTATATCAATGATTTTTGCCAGGCATCCGATGTACTATCTTTTATCCATTTTGCTGACGATACCAGTGTATTTTTTGCCCACAATGATGTCAATTTTCTTGTTCAAAAAGTCAATACTGAATTACAAAAAGTGAATAATTGGGTAAGAGCCAATAAATTATCATTGAATACCCAAAAAACGAAATATATGATTTTTAGTAATACTGTTGACATTTTGAGTACAGCTATAGTTTTGAATGATTTTCATTTAGAACAAGTTTCACATTTTAAATTCCTTGGAATTATTGTTGACGACAAACTTTCCTGGAAGTTACATATTGATTATATATCCAACATAATCTCACGTAATATAGGTGTTATAAATAGAATGAAATTGTATATCCCACAAAAATCATTACTTATGTTATATTCGTCACTGATATTGCCATATCTTAATTATGGTGTTTTAGTTTGGGGCAACACTCACCAGAACCTACTGGATAGAGTGTTCCTTCTACAAAAGAAAGCTCTCCGTGTCATCAGTTATCCTTTCATACCCTCCCACTCAAATATATTATTTGCCGCAAATAAGCTGCTAAAAATTAAAGATTTGTATTTATTTAATTTGGGGCAATTTATGTATACGTACAGCAACAACTCACTCCCCTCCATTTTCGATTCTATGTTTCAAAGAAATCAATCATTCCATGACTATCCCACTCGACGTTCCAATGAATTTCACTTACCTCTCTTACGAACGATTCTTGCTAAGAACACACTTATTTATACTGGCCCAACATATTGGAATTTTCTGAATAATGACATAAGAAATTCACCTTCTATATTTTCATTTAAAAGGAGATTAAAGTTGTTTCTATTGCAATGTTCCTACAGAAGTGAATCAGCCTGTTGGCTCATTTTAATTTTTTCCGAAGAATTATGATTACCAATAATATACTCTCATATATTCTCTCGTCCCTGTTGTCCTGAGACTCTTACTGAGTAGATTCAATTCTACTTGTAGTACCTCCGCATCTATTTCTCTCTATTTTTCCATATTTATGTATCCCTTCCTCGCATCCCAATATTTTTTCGACATAGTTCTGTCGAGGATCGCTGGATCTGTTTTTCCTTTCTGTCCGCTGTATTGTCTTCCTATATGTCAACCTTGTCTCGTTCTGTCTTGCATTGAAGTCCCCTTTCATAAGTTTTGTCGTCTCAGTCTCGTTTAATGTTCATTCGCCTGTGTATGTGTGTCTTCTTATTGGGCTTCCAGACCTTTTTTTTAATCTGACTTTATTCCCGATCTTTTTTCCCGTTTTTGCATCAGTTCATTTTCTATTGACATTCTGTACCTGAGGGGCCCACATTCTACAAGCATTGCCTTTTTAGTGGGTCCCTCCATTTTTCGATATTTTGTGTAATGTTATATCGTCTATATCACTTCAGTCAATTTTCATTACAACATTATTTGTTACTTCAGGGTTCCACAATTATGTTCTCTTTTCAATTTTACTTTGTTTTGATTATGTAACCTTATTCTCTGTTACCAATGAAAGTGAAATGTTTATGTTTTTTTCGAAAAATGAAATAAAATTTGAATTGAATTGAAAAATTGAAATTTGAAGCAGAAAGTTTTTTTTTTCACACAATGGTCAGTTTGAACCAAAAATGCACAAATGTATAAGGACATATAATTAACGTGTAATATGAGGAACCCACTAAAAAGCAAAGCTTGTAGGATGTGGGTTCCAAAAATATAACATAGGGTTTTAGTACAGTGTATCAAAGTCAGAAGTGACGTAACATGCAAAATTCAAAATATCGAGAATATTACAATGTTTACGGGATGTACACAGTATAGTATATAATGTTTTATGATTAACTTATGGTATAAATGCTTAAAAAAGTAGCAAGTTAATCAAACTGGTGAGGTCATCCGAGCGAGGCATCATTTAAGTATATGCAAAAAAAAAAAAATTAAGCGATTACGGCGAAATAATTACACATAGGATTTTAGAAAATTGGCTTTGAGATTTTTCTTAAAGGAGCTTAAAGAACTTGAGTGCAACCGAACCGAATCTAACTCATTCCAGAAAGAAGGGCCGGTAGATGTAATTGTCGTAAGGGCTAAAACTGTACGAACAGGAGAAAAATGATAGGATTCGCTGTGTCTTGTAGGGTAAGTATGAATATCGCTGTTTTTCACAAACATTGAGGAAAATATACTAGGAAGGTCACCAGTATTCAACTTATACATGAAAATTCCAACATGATATAAATACAAATCAGAAATTTTTAACAATTTACTTGAAACAAACAATTCATCAGTATGATCAAAAAATTGTGCTCGATTTAAAATCCGCAAGGCCTTCTTCTGAACCAAAAATAACGAATCAATTTTAGTCTTTGAGCAATTCCCCCAGGCTAATATTCCGTAATTCAAGTAAGGTAATAATAAAGTTGTATAAAGAGAATGCAATATTGGCTTTGGGAAGAGATATTTCAGTTTGTGAATAATTCCAACATTCTTGCAAACAATTTACATAAATAATCAACATGTACCCTCCATGAAAGGTTACTGTCAATATAAATGCCTAAAAATTTTGTTGAATCTATTTGATTTAATTGTAAACCGTTCATTAAAACTAAACCTGGAAGAGATTTTATTGTGTTACTGAAAACCATATAATTGGTCTTATTTATATTAAGCGACAATTTATTTGCCTGAATCCACTCAAACACCAACTTAAGTTCATTATTCAGAGAATCGAGCAAAACATAAGGATCTGAGTGAGAATAAAAGAGACTTGTATCATCTGCGAACAGAAGAAAAGACAGCAGAGAGGATGAGTTACGGAAGTCATTGATGTATAAAATGAATAAAAGAGGACCTAAGAGGGAGCCCTGTGGAACACCACAACAAATCGAGTTTATATCAGATCCATGATTATTTACGGAAACAAATTGAGATCGACCGGTAAGATAACTTCTGAACCACTCCAAGGCCTTTCCACGAATACCGTAATGATTTAGTTTATACAAAAGAATTGCGTGATCTATTGTGTCAAAGGCCTTGGAGTAGTCCAGAAACAGACCGACTGTATGCGACTTGGTGTCTATAGCTCTTACAACTTTCTCAACCAGAAGTAATATACACACAGAGAAATTAGGGTTCTTTTAGGGTTCTTATTTTCACCCTACGAGCAAATCTAACTACGTGGCACCTTATAGGGTTCGGGATGGATGTAGGGGTGCAAATCCGAACCCTAAAGGGAGCCAAGTCTTAAGGGTTCGAATTTGGAACCATTCCATAGTCTTTCCCGAAAGCTGACATGTGGGTGTTGAATGGTGTTTGCTTAAAATGCCACACTATTTTTGGATATTATCGTATATTTTTATTTGAAAATATAACTACACGTTGTTAAAGAGTAACAGTGTCATCAGTAATACTGTACTCAAAAAATTACTACTTGAATTAAACATTTGTTTTTTCTTCTCGCACCGGGATCAAGAATATCATTTCAATGACGTTATCATAGAGAGAAAGCAAACGAGTACAAGTACACGTATTATGCGTGCACGCGTGGACCGTTGAGCACTTGGTCAATGGCAAAGCTAAAATTGCATGCGCACGCCACGCCGTAGGTCGCGCGGTATACGTACATGCATACTACTACTGAAGTTCCTCGTTTGGAATGGACAGACGACCGTGAGGTTGGGGTGATGAATTAATCTTTTTGATGAGCCAAACGTTGTGAGTAGATAATTGTACTGTAATTCCGTTGAAAATATTTCACAGTAATCGATGATGATATGTGTGAATTATGCCCATAGAATGCTGAGTGGTGAAAACTGATGCGAAAGAGTTGTATCGAGGTACATGTGTACTAACATGTCAGAAGTGCGATCATACCTACAGTAAAGCATAGCGAATAAGTCAATGAAAGTGCACGGTAATACGGAAAGCCTCAACCAAGGTACTAACTACGACCGACAGCCCCATACGAATAGCGTAATTACGCTATGCGTATGGGGCTGCTGGACGCAGTTACCAAGGTATGTACGTAAATAGGTGACCGGATATAGTCGCATCATTTTCGTTAATGGGAATTATTACGTTTGAGCCGAGTTGAGGCTCAGTTGGATATTGGTTTCTGTGAAGTTGACAGAAAGAACGATGTATGCATGTATGATGTGCCTAATGAAGAAAAATAATGTTCCTGGTTCATTTAGGAGAATTTAAGACATGTATGAAGATTGAAGTCAGAAAATTTAGGTTGGCCTTAACTCCTTGTTGTCTATCAATGAAACTAGAATGTGTGTTATAAATTAGCAATGCCATAGTCACAGAGCATAAGCAATGATACACGATATGTGAATTTAGATAATATCCACTGGAGAAGTTGCATGTGCTAGACATGACATAAAATAAGTCACACAAACAAGGTATGTAATGTAAACGGTAAATCACTTCAGAAGTACAACCACTTGATCCCATACTTTAGCAGGTAGATACATGTAGGCCTATTCCAATATTGATTGTATGTTGAACTTTGTTTTATTCAATTACAGGTTGAACCTTGCTGATCCATGCTGATGCATGGTGTTAGCTTGGTCTCATACTGGGCCAAAGGAACCTGTGTTTGATTGATTATTTATCATCGAGTTCGCTATGCATCAAGTTCAATAATGGTCTTCAGGATGAGTGATGCAGGTCAACCTCGAGAGACTGGTGAGCCATATAGGATGCCAGAGCTGGAGATTGAAGATGTTCAGGATGTCAATCCTGGTTCCTCGTTGAGTCAGTGTGGAAGCCATGCCAGTTCTTCTGAGAGTGATGGCCTGAAGGGCATACTATTTGGCAGCTGAAGCAGCTGCTATAGAAACGCATCAAAAACTAGAGCTCGAGGAGTTTCGACTTATGCAGCGTAAGATGAGATTAGCTATGAGACCAAGCTGCAGGTTGCTGAAGCAGAGGAGCAGATATACCTTGACTCCGAGAACAAGAAGTTGGGAGTCGGCTTTCCTGTGAAAGCAGAGGATGAAACCTTGCTGTATCCAACTGAATGCGCCAACCAACCAGTACACACGAGTACACCGATTTCCCTGACTAGAGAAGTAGCAAAAAAGTTATTTTCAAATTTTCTTTGACTTTTAGCAGATATAGTCCAAAAGCCAATAAATCATCAGCATCATGTAGTATCCCTGAACCAGGTTTGATGAAAGCCCATCAATTTTTCCGTAGATACATCCGTACAGACCGGGAGACAGACAGGCAACCTGAAAACATATGCCTCCGGCACCATTCAGGGCGGAGGCATAATAATGAGACTCCTATAATATGTCATGTATGTTTAAACCATATAAGATTTGAGACGGGTCACATTGAATCTCCCCCCTCCCCCCCCCCCCCCCCCCCCCATTAGAATTGCTAAACACCACGGCTCTAGAAACATCTTTCCATTTTAATCCAGAAAGTAATCAACTCCCTGTTTTTAGCCGAGGGTGAGCATGAAGCCACTCCATGAAATGAAGATTAGCATTTTTTCTTTTGCAAAATATATGTGAAAATGTTTAATTTCATAGATAATGATAACTATTTATTCTGTCTTTTAAACTGTTGTCAGGTTATTCCCTTTCTTAGAATGCACTGGCCTTGAATATTTACAAGAATACTCTAAAGAAATATATAATAGAAAAATACAAGAGAACGAACTTAAGAGAACTTGACTTCTATTCACTTTTATCTTCTTTTTTTTTTTAGGGGGTTGGAGGGTGGATTATGGATGAAAATATGAATCTGCTAATGGATATAAAATACTCAAAGTATGCTTTCCATTATATTTCATACTACATAGGGTTAGTTTGTATTGTTCATATTTTAGATATTTCTTCACCATCGATAGCCTCAGTGCTTCAACAACACCTGCACACTTTGAATTGATTGTTTAAGTAGAGAACAAAAAAAAAATAAATCGCCTGATGTTGTTTGTAGTAGACAGCCACACAATGTATGTCAATTTTGGGCAATCTCTGGCAATGCAATGTCATAAGTGGAGTAGCTTTGTGACACTTGACAAAAGCATGATTTTCTCACAAACCCTTTATGTATGATATAAGGATTGAAAAATAGAGTTTGTTCCAAAACCTGAGAAAACTCAACATATCATATCTACTTTTTTTGCATATAAAAGAACACTGGACTTCACTCTTTAAGAAGGCAGAAACTATTATCATTGCCCTTACATCAGTGACTTGTCGAGGAAATGTGCATGTTTTTCCTAAGAGAAAAGAAATGTGAAATTCTCTTTAGGTTTTCCTTGAATTGTTCTACGCATGCGACTGCACAAAGGATTTAAAGATTATTAACTTTTGAGTTGAATGTCCGCTTTTCAATTTTTTTACTGATGTGTTCTAATCGTATAAGCCAGTTCGGGGTACCAGTTTGAGCATGTGCGAAAAAAAGGTTATTTGTACCGAGAGACAGGTTGTTTTTTTAATTTCACTGAGATAAGCATCTGTAATGCTAGGATTATTCATGGAATCCTTATAAATGGTGCCTGCCAGTACATCCACTTGACAGCAAGCCTGGTATTTGGCAATGTTAACACATAAAAAAAGTTTGTTAACATATTCAAAACAGCACTTGATAAATAGATGATTCCCTAAGTGTTGATTGACGAACCATACTGGTCACTTCATCTACACTGGTTAGGTTCATTCTTTCTTTGAATATGAGTTCCATAAATGGCTATGGTGGGCAAGCTGCTGCATTATGTCACTTTGAGTTGAGTGAAGTGCCTAACCAACTGAGAAAAATGAAAGGTCATTTGTACCTTTGTGCACATGAGCTATCTCCGGACTGGCTTATTGCAGCGCATTCACTCAATCCACATGTAGGTCTATATGAAGGTGGACTTGCCCTCTAACTCTGCTTATAATTTTAAGCTTTCTTTAAGTAGGTTGTATAAAGTGCTGATATATTTGTGTAAGGTTTGGTGAAAATTAAGTGTCAAAATGATTGGAAGAGTTGTGAGACTGTATACATCAACACTTGAGGTATTTCTCATGCATGATCATAAATCTGTAAAATATTAATGGTAATAGTAATATTGATAATAATGATGATAATAATGATAATAGTAATAAAAATATATTTTGCTCCTGATCATTATGCTTGTGATGGTGCCAATACCAATACCTGCTTTATGAATGTGAAAAATTGACTGCTCTTTACAATATTTTGAATGTTGGGGCTAAACTGCATACATTGTGTAATTATATTTATGGTCTACTGAGTACAATGTGCTTCTTGTTTCCATCGCTTGAAAAAAAACCACAATGTATCAAAAAATTTGTTTTTAAACTTGTCTCACAAGACATATTCCTTCCTCTTTATGTCCAGTTTGTAATACCACTGATTGGTTAACCTTATTTTCCCTTTCTGAATTAACATTTTCTGCGGAATTGTTAATGTTTGATGCAATGAAAAGTGTTTTCAGATGTGCTATTCTGCCCAAGATTTATAACTGGGACATATCTTTAGCTGTATGCATAAAAAAGTAACCAAATTTAGATGTGCATTCTTCATTTTTTAATTCTTTTTTCACCTTTCTTATCATTGGTGTAATTATATATGAAAAACAAAATGTGAAGTATACTAATTGTATAATGGGGCACATTTGCAAGCTCTCAAGCTTGGAATTGGATGGAATATGTCAGTACAAGTAGTGAGTTTCAAATATATATGACAGAACTTTGCCATACCCTTCATTGTTTTGGCAATAACTTGTGTACCAGAAATCAGAGTTGACATATCGCTGTTAATGTCTAAGAGCGTCATAAAGGTGCTTTTGATTACCGTAAGATGTACCGGTAAATTCAAGGTGCATATCTATGATCCATTCTAGAAGTAGAAAGGCAATGTGAAAGATATTTGTCACATAGTTTACTATTACTCTGCGCAAGCTTCAGGGATTTTTTGAGTAAAAAGAATTAGTGCCTTTTGTCAATGTGGTAACTTCCTTTAAAAGAAGAAAAGGTAATCATGTGATGGAAAGAACGAATATTATTTTTCTTATTCAATGCACTGACCAAATTTCATACATTTTTGATTTACATTGCCCTTTTTATGACAAAATATGCATCTCGTATTAGAATTTGTAGAAATACAATGTATATTTCATGTTCACTTTAAAGTAAACCATGAAAAAGAAAATCGCTGTTAACTTGTCCCTCTTCCATGAGACATATATTAAAATGTTAATAATCTATATGTAAGTATGCACTGTATTCATCATGTTTATGTTCTATTTGTTGTTGAATTGAAGTCTCTGACTTCAGTTTTCGAAAGATTGTGGATTTAATTGACTGAGAAACTGTGTGTAAATCTACTGTATGCATGCTATTTTGCTTCATGTCTGGAGTGTTACCTTAGTTAATTGTGAAGTCAGTGAAGGCATCCAGTAGACCTTAGGTAATTGTTTGTGAAGTTAGTGAAGGCATCCAGTATATAATTATTTTGGTTTTAACAAAAAGGTTATAATTTTCACCATATGGGGTGCAGAAAGGTAACCCTATATAGAGACGTGTGCAAATTGTATTGCATCCTATATTGCGGTGACTTTATCACCCCATAGGGTGCAAAATTACAACAATAACAATATGAACCATAATGGGGGCAGGTATGAGGTGCAGAAGAGGAACCCTGCATAGAGGTCTATATTTGCACCTTTTTGGGTGTTGAATATAGGGTGCTAAATAAGAACCCCCAAAAATAGAACCCTAAATGGAGCCGCTGGTGTTACAACGATATGAACCAGAAAGGGTGCAAATTTGCACCTGAATTTTTGTTCACCCTATGGGGTGCAGAAAGGGAACCCAATGGAGGGGTGCAAATATGCACCCCAAAAAATAGAACCCTAAATGGAGCCGCTGGTGTTACAACGATATGAACCCTATTGGGTGCAGAAAGGGAACCCAATGGAGGGGTGCAAATATGCACCATATATGGTGTTAAATATAGGGTGCTAAATAAGCACCCCCAAAAATAGAACCCTAAATGGAGCCGCTGGTGTTACAACGATATGCACCCTCTAGGGTGCAAATTAGAACCGTAATTTCTCTGTGTGTAGCATGGGTGGTTGCATGTTTTTTCCGGAATCCGAATTGATTATCAGCTAAAATATCACAATCGTTTACAAATTTGATTAAACGATTATAAATCACCTTTTCAAGTAATTTAGAAAAGGATGACAGAAGCGATATTGGTCGATAATTTCCCAACTCATCCTCTCTGCCTTTCTTATAGATTGGGATAACTTTAGCAATTTTCATTTTAATGGGCACAATACCAGTCAATTAAGATAAATTCAAAATGTGAACTAAGGGTGATAGTATTTCGTTTACAATACTTTTCATGAGGTGATTAGAAATCCCATCATGACCTGTACTCTTCTTGGGGCTAAAAGAATTGACAATATCTACGACCTCTGTTTCAAGTACCGGGAGAAAAAAATAAGGACTGTGGATTGGAATTTAAAAGGTAAGAATGAAAGGGTCTGTGTACAGATGAAATATTGCGGGCCAGATTCGGACCAATATTAACAAAAAAAGAGTTGAATGCTTCCGCAATTTCCACATCATCTGTTAAATTCTTCCCTTCACAAAGGATATTATCAATACTTCCCTTATTTACACGTTTATGAATAACACTATTTATTACATGCCAGGTAGATTTTGCATCTGACTTGTGCTGTTCAAACAGAGAACAAAAATAATCTGTCTATGCTTTACGTAACAGGGACGTGAGAGCATTCCGATATTTAATGTACTTTGATTTATTTAAAGCTGTATTACATGATTTATATCTGTAAAATAAAGTATTGTTTCTGTTTATGGATCTAAGTAAAGCTTTTTTTATCCAGGGTGAGCGCGGAACTGTTTTGTAGTTTCCTCTTTGATTTCTCAAAGGGAAATGCAAGTGATATAAAGGTACCAAAATTTATTTGATGAAAATCAGTTTTGAAATGGCTGAAATAACCAAAAACAAGTTGTAACAAAGAGAT